>NC_056726.1:348062883-348217883 GCF_019279795.1 Protopterus annectens
CCAGGGATTTCATCAATGGGTGGGTGACCATGATGTCTAGAGATGGGTGACCAGGATGTTCACAGATAGATGGGTGACTAATATGTTCACAAAGGGATGCATGACCAAGATGTTAACAGATGGATGGATGACCAGGATGGGCACAGATGGATAATCAGGTAGTCCATAGATGGGTGGGTGGGTAACCAGGATGTTCACAGATGGATGGGTGATTATAATGACCATGGAATGACTGTCAGGTAGGCATTGACTATAATGGATGGGCACAGAGGGATTTCCAGATCTATGGTGGTTCCTTCAGACTGTTTGCCATTAACTAAGAATATCAGTCTCTGTACACACATACCAAATGACTGCCATATTGATGTTACTGAGTAGTGGGTAAGAGACTCTGCCCAAACAATTACTTTGTATGATGGAGCCAGAGAGGCCACTGGCCGAGCTCAGAGATAATGTCCTACACATCTGACACCAACAAAAAGATTAGGTGAGTCACAGAAACGTTTTCGGAATTCAAAATTGCCTTTGCAAGCCAGAAAGAAGGGAAGGAGAAAAATATTAGATTTACAAGTATACTCACCTCAGGATATCGATTTAAAATGTTACTTGTAAATGTAAAAAGCTATTTAAAGTGCAATGATGCTGTTTCACAGTGATACACTAAAAGATTATTAATGAACTATATTAAGCCGCGGTGGTGAAGCGGTTAACATTGTCACCTCACAGCAAGAGATTCTCCCATTCGATTCTCGGCTGGATTGCCTTCTGTGTGGAGTTTGCATGCACTCCCTGCGGTCAAGTGACGTTAAAGGCATGTAGGTAGGTGCGAGCGTGAATGGGTGTGCCTTCGTTGAAGGTTGGGCATCGGGCTGGCAACTCGGCACCGTAAAATCCACTGCCAATCATGAGCGGACTGGAGTTCCACTGTGGCGACCCCTAACCGGGAAAAGCCAAAAGAGGAAATTCACCCCAGGGATCACGTCAGTTGCCCTGCTAGACAGGGGTCCAGGAAAGTAAATAATGTGGGAAGAAATAGCCAGGGAATTGTTATGGCTAGGCTTGTATAGGCCCTAGGGCTGATAGCCTAGTACCATCCTATGAACCTATGAACATATATATATATATATATATATATATATATATATATATATATATATATTTCCCCTTTATAATCACAAAATACTGAAATCTCAAATTTCAGTATTTCGTGACCATAATTACGAATTATTAAAATGTTGAAAGTTCATAATCGTGAATTTGAATATTTCGAATTCGCAGTTATGGCTTTACGTTATGTGATGTGCACTGTTTGGTTTGGATGTTGTTTGGCGTAGTGTATGGATTTACGTGGAATCTAAGGTAAGTGAGTGTTTTGTAAGGGTTTTGGGTGGGAGTTTGAGTGTATGTGAGATTGTTTGTAAGTTGTATGTGTGGGTTAGGGTAGGAAGGTGAACATATGAGTGTGTAATTGTTGGATGTGTTGGTGTTTGTCTGTGTGATGTGCGCACGCGTGTGTGTGTGTGTTTGTGTGTGTGTGTGTGTGTGTGTGTGTGTGTGTGTGTGTGTGTGTGTGTATGTATGTGTGTGTGGGGACTGTTTTGATGTCTGGGTGTGAGTGTACTGTCTTTTACTGTTTGTGCGATCTCAGAGTTAGTATGTATAACTAAGGGGGTGTGGAGGGGTGCAGCCCCCCCCATGGGGGGTGCAGGGTTGCTTGCCCCTCTGCTTATGTTTAGTGTAGGTATGTGGATGTGTGGTGTTTTGTTTTTGTGTGTTTATTTGTTTTGTAGCATAGGTGCTGTGGTTTATGTGTGGTGTGGTATATGCTGTGTGTTCAGGTTTGTAGTTTCGGGATTGTGAAGGTTCGTATTTGAAGGTTTCACCTTTATGGTCGCGAAATACTGAAATTTGAGATTTTATATACATATATATATATATATATATATATATATATATATATATATATATATATATATTTCTATATAAAAATATAGACAAATATTTCTTAAAATAATCAAAAGTCTATTTAATGTCAACCTCTGGTCGACAAAACTGCTGGTTGACGTGTGTTTGAGACTGACATTCACTTAGTACAACCTGACAACTAAATTACAATGTTATAATAAAATAGCTAAATTTGCTTTCAACAAGTCATACTTAACACATTACTATTATGCCCTCTGGCACCTGAAGTTGTTTTAGCTACCTCATCTCTCATCTTCAATTTGCCCTCAGATTATTCTTTGATGCTGAAAAGTGCCCTGCCTTAAGTGGTATACTACAACACTACTCCACTAATAGAACTCTCCGCTCTATTAACAAACACCTCCTCTCAATTCACAAAACTCACAACAAAACAAGAAACTCTCTTTAGTCCACTTGTATCTCAAAATCCTGGAACTAAATTCCCCCTCAAGTCAGGCTACTCAGTAATGCACATATATTCAAAAATAAATTAAAACACAACTTACTTTTCTCCTGGCAGTACCCCTACTTTTTTCAGGTTAAATTATTCCTTAACTACCTTTCCTATGTAGTGTTCTACAAATTGCAAGTAATTATATCTGACCTAATGTACTACTGCTGAACTGCACGCAGTGTTGATTATGTTACTGCAAAATATACTTGTTTAGTTTTAGAAATTGTCTGCTTTTTTAACCTCCCTTCGTATGTAATTCTGCTAATGTTACCTGGACACACTCTATGTTGTACAAGTATAAATGTAAATAGTTCTCATGGATCTTTGCGGGTCTATATTATGTGATCGAAGAATCTCTTCTTCGAACACATAATAATCGACACATACAGCAAATGCTGTAAACCGCGAACGGACACGTCCTTGAATTTTTTCCTCGGGAAAATATTCACGTGGTCGTAAAATAAAAAACACACTTTAAAACACTAATCAAGTGGGGGGCTTCGCCCCCATACCCCCCTAACTAAATATACCGACTCCAAGATAACTCTACATCGAAGAAAAGGGCGATTCCCGATAATGGCCAACTGAATTTTTTCCCGAGGAAAAAATTTGAGGAAATGGCTGTTCACAGTTTTCAGCTTTCACTGTATATGTGCCGATTATTGTGTTCGAAGAAGAGATTCTTTGATTATAGACCCGATCTTTGTATGTAGTGCTGCTAAATGATACCTGAGTATGCTGTATTTATTTATTTTATTTTACATTTGTTTACCGGGACTGACCAACTGTTCAAAAATATAACAGAGATGAAAGCTGACTAACATGAGCAATATTAAAGAGATATGTAGTGCAACAGAGCAACAGAGTTAACAAGGTAATGAATACTATACAATAATGTGCAGTATACAAGTCAAATCCTATTAAATACTTAAACTATATGCAGTATTCACTGTGAATACAATTACACATAGTGTTATATACTAGTTAGACATTGATGATACCACATAGTAGGCAGTAATGACAATTCTTGTAAGAAACAGGAATCAGCTGCTAGATGGTGTTATGAATACAAAAAATATCATACAGGTATAAATAAGTCTTGTCCAGACAAGGATATGCTGCAGTAAGTAACTATGGTATTCCAGATGTAGTAATAACAGAAAGTAGGATAAAGGGGAAGAAAAGGAGCGAGAGTGAGGTCAGGGTGGTTAAGGAAACGTGAGATGAGAATCAGATAAAAAGGAGAAAAGGAAGTGAGTGAAGCGAGAGAAGCATAGTCAGTGCTTGGCATGCAGGGTTTGGTACACTAAGAAGAAGAAACGCAGGACAGAGAGAGTGTGGAGACAGGCAGAAATAGTGTGTGGTCAGCCTGGAGTATGTTGTATATATACTACTGATACTATATCTCATGGAGCTTTTCTCCCTGGGCCTCCACTGAAAAGGGTTTTATTTGCCCAGTAAGACTTCCCATACACAAATGGAAATAAATAAATGAATAAATAAATAAAATGCATATGTATATAAAACACCAGCACTTTGATACAGTCTTCCTGGTGAAAGCCTGGGTCTGTTGCGAGTTTTATTGAATTGTGCTGGATTTTGCCGTTTGAGTGTTTTTTCATAAATAGCTTGAACACTATTAGTTGACCATCTGGTTGTACACTTTGCAGTGTGTGTGTGTATGTGTGTGTGTGTGTGTGTGTGTGTGTGTGTGTGTGTGTGTGTGTGTGTGATTGTCCCTGTAGTGAGTGCTGTTTTTTTCAGTCAGCCACTAAAGCAATGTTACTTTCAGTGAACTTTCAGTATTTTAAGGGATTTCTATAAAAATGTGCTCCATTTTGGTGGACTGGTTAATGACATGGTCGAATGGGAGTGTTTGTGATTACTGTATAATGCTCTGAACATCCAATGGAGTTTATTTATTTATTTATTGACATTTGATTACCAGGAAAGTCAGACTGGGTTGAAGACCATTTTCAGTGGAGGCCTGGGGAGAAAAGCTCCAAATTATTACGAAACATTTTAAGAATATTAATTTTACAATCTTCAAAAATAAAACAAAAATATCTGCAGTTTAAATAATTATAACAAATTAGTGATACTATAAAGACACTGGTTACTAATTGATACAAATTATATGACAATCATTTAATATTTATTTATTTATTTGACATTTGTTAACCGGTTTAGTCCAACTGGGCTAGTAGCCCATTTTAAGTGGAGACCCATGGAAAAAAGCTCCAATAAAGACAATTTACATTACAAATATTACAAGCACATACAGAGCTTCAGTATACACAAATTATAGTAAAAGTTTCATGCTCATATACAGAATTATACATATTATACATAAGTTGCAGAGATACAGTGAATAATGGATAAATGCAAGAAATACAGTATAAGTACAGTACAGTAATGTGATTACAAGTAACTTTTTTTTTACATAGACATGTACCATCATGTATATGTGGTGCAGTAGTATTTATAGAAATTTTAGACAGTTTGTAGAGAAATTAAAGGTAAGATAGTCTAATACAAACAGGAATAGCAATATGAAGTGAGGGAAAAACAGGGTTATGGTATATTTAGAGAGAAAGTCAAGGAAGAGAATTTGATAGCTGCAAGGAAGTAAGTGAAGAAGGGAGAGTAAAGAGTTATAAGGAATGAAAAGGTACCTGTCCACATTTAGGGATACAGTTTATCCTGGTTTTGAACAAGAACAAAGCCAAATTTTAGCTAGGAAATCTTTCAGTGTGGTTTTGAAAGATGGGAGGGAGGCTATTGACCTGATGGATACAGGTAAGGAGTTCCAGGCTTTAGCAACCTTGTATAAGAACACACAATGCCCAACAGATTTGATAGGTTTGTAGATAGACAGGAGTTTTTGGTCACTGGTTCACAATGACCTACTGGGTACATAGATGTGTAGAATGTTTTTTTTTTTAGTGCTGGACAGGCAGATGGATGTTAGATATGTTTACAGGTAGTAAGAAGCTGTGTATATGTTAGTTAATGAAGTAGTTCTAACCAATTTAGGCTTTTTAGTGCTATACAGTGGGGGGGGGGGGGGTTCTGAAATGGGGTATTTTCAGCAAATTTAGCAACTTTGTTATAGCATTGTTCAAGTCTTAATTTTTGAGAAGCCTGGAGGTTAGTAAAGATGGGAGCACCATAAAGAAGTGTGGGGAGGAGATAAGTACTGACAAGTGCAGTTTTAGTTGCAGGTTTCTCACCCTCAGGTCAAATTATAACCGAGAGCAATTAGTTTAGAGCCAGTACAAAGTGATTAACAAAGAGATTAGAAGTAAAACTGGTGCTGTCATTTCCTGAGGCTAAATAACTTACATATGCAGTGTAGTCTACTGGCCAAGAAAAAGGGGACAGTAGCCAACTAGTAAGAGGTCCTTAGAGTGCACATATTTTTTTTCAATCACAGAGCAGGCATTTATTTGACTGATTAAAGTCAATATACAGCAAGGTTCTTCATGATAAATGTGCTAAAATTATGCAGTGACAACATTTTGAGTAAACTTGTAGGATAGACCCTTGTGGCAGAGCTCCTGCAGTGTCCATCTCAGATGTAGTGAGCACAGGCTAGTATATAATGGCAAAATTCTCAGTAAACTTGTAGGAGTAGGGTCTTGTGGTACAGCTCCTGCAGTATCCAGCTCAGATGTAGTGACCATAGGCTATTATGCAATGACAAAATTCACAGTAAACTTGTAGGGGTAGGGTCTTGTGGCAGAGCTCCTGCAGTATCAAGGTCAGATGTAGTGATCGCAGTCTCTGCTCTATGAAAGAAGATAGTGACTGAGTGTAAGAGGATGCAACACTGAGGGGATATTTAGCAATACATTCTGCTGCAGAGTTACATTTTATGACATATGAAGTTGTGATGACTGCAGTGGGATGGGATTTTTGCGTTGAAAATGCTTGCCCTTTCTTTGCATTACTGTGGAACTGGTATATTTAATTAAAGGATATGTGGGTCAAAACCTGCCATGCTGAGTGCTCAAGCAGACTTATCCCCTGTAAAGGAATATGACATTTATTGATTTCATCATAGACCAAATAAAACTGCATTCAAGATTTAAAAATATGTTCTTGATGGTTTGCATCTGAAAGATTTGAAAGGGCATCAATCTGTCATGATGAATAATCCTACAAGTGTAATGTGTATGTGTGTGCGTGAGTGTATGTATTGTGATGCCCCACCACTGGACTGGTAATCAAAGAGCCTCAATCCTCACCACTGGCACCAGTGGGGGATGTACACTGGGAGGATGACAAGTGCACACACAATATTTCCAGATGCAGCTTTCTGCATCAAGGGCAATTTCCCTTAAGAACACACAGAGACCACAGTCAGTCCAGGGCTGGTTTCTCCCTCCTGTTCCAGATCCCCAATAAGACACCCCACTGGCACAGCTATAAAGCTGAGTCCTTAGCTAGGGTTCCAAGCCAAGTCCTCCAATGCTCTCTCTGTCCAACCAGTGCTTCGTGTACCTGCTCAAGTAGCTGACACATACATTCTTGAATAGTTGTTTTACACACACACACACACACACACACACACACACACACACACACACACACACACACACACACACACACACACCTCGGAAAGGCTGGCACAGGATTCTTAGCTATGCTCCTGTCTGCCCAGACTATAAGGTAGTTTTCACTGCCACTAGAACCCCTTATTGGCTACTTTAAGACCCTTAACAAAGAGTGTCCAATATTACTGTATAATGTTACTATTAATACAAAGGGTAGTTTGACCAAGAACAAGGCTATTAGGAGTAGCTCACAGTGTCACCAAATAAATTTGCAAGTAATTTCTGAACTTAAATATCCCTACGAAGATCAGCCACAATGAAATGTTTAAATATATTTAATAATAAATAATAAAAGAACAAGACTGTACTAAATATATATATATTTACAGTGACATCAGAGTTCAAAATCACAGGAAATATTTAAAACAACATTACAGAACAGTCTCAAATAAATAAAGAAAAATATCTAAGCTACGCTTTGCTATATTCCTGACTATATCTAAGATAATTACTATAACCTAAGAACTTACTTACTACAGAGTAAGGCAGATGTGGTGAACGGATCTTCCAGCTGATGCTGTCAGGTCAAACACAGAATACAGAATACTCTATCTCACTCAGATACTTCTTAAATTAATATCTCAAATATAACTGCTGAGATAGCTTGCAGAATGACATCATGTCTTGTCATCTGACCATCTCACCACTGAAACTCCCACTGCTGGAATCTGGCAGTATTTAGCATCTACCTGTGAAAATACATAGACAAGGGCATTTCCTCGATCTTTGATAGATGCTGGAAGTCATAAAACAATAAAACACTTCCAAGACAATACAGAAACCTTCTCAGCACAGACATTGTGTCTCATTGCTGCCATAAAGTAATTGAATTTAAGCTATGTTTCTGAAATTTACTAGACTGAGGTTAACCTTCTGGGCTTCAGTTTCCACTGTTAAAATATATACATTTAAACAGTTACAATAAAGTACATTTCTGTTCTCTTCCACCAGGGCACACTGTGGACACATTTTTAAGCTCAGTACTTTTCAAACCCTTTTCAACACACACATCTCTACAAACAAGTTTGATATACACATAATATACAGTTCTAAAACAGGTGTAACACAAACATCTTACACAAATCATTTCGATGTTCACCAATGACATATAATTATTTACAAAATTCCAGATAGCTGTGCCAGCAGTATCTCCCTTTGCCACAGTATACAGACACACACACACACACACACACACACACACACACACACACACACACACACACACACACACACACACACACACATATACATGTATATGTGTGTGTGTGTGTGTGTGTGTGTGTGTGTGTGTGTGTGTATATATATATATATATATATATATATATATATATATATATATATATTGGTTGAGTTGCTATCTCCCTGGAATAAAAATAACTAATGCACGATGAAAAAACCTGGGTGATCAAGTATGAAGAACCACACAAGAGCCTGTTTTCAGATTTGAACGCTTTTGTTCGCTTGTTTATTATTACATGTTGAACTTCTTCAGAAATCTGTTAGAGGAGGCATTTTTTGGTCTATTTGTACAGATATTTAAATTAAACAGTTGATGTCATACTTTATTGCTTTGCTGGTTAGCTTAGCTATTGTGTACCTGGTTAGAGGAGGGACCAAGGGTTAGTTGGCTTTTTTCATAGGATCCATCTCAGTAACCATTTAATATTCAAGTTGCCATTTAGTTCTGGGTGTGAGTCCATCCCCAGGTCTATCTGCCATTTTAGTTCCCTTACTTCTAGTGGGGTACTGGACTCCTCGCTGAAACTAGTGACTTTATCAAGTATTAGGAAGCTGAATTTGGTAGGTGAATTTGGTAAATATATATATATATATATATATATATATATATATATATATATATACACACACACACACACACACACACACACACACATATATATATATATATATATTTAGAACTGTAATTGCTCTTAGAGTTAAATAGGAATTTAGTCAGATTTAGTCTAGCTGTTTTTTATATTTATGTCAGACTATTTGACTAGCACTGTGTTGAATTGAGAAGATTTGTCTTGTGTTTTTATTATTTATTATTAAATATTTTTAAAAATTTCAACTGTGGCTGTTTTGTGTAGAGATAATCTAAACTCAAGAGTACATTGCATGTATATAATGATACTGTACAAAGCCACTCCAAATAAGCCTTGCTGTTCGTCACACTTACTAATTGAATAATGATATTGCACAGTAATAATTGGACACCCTTTGGTAAGAGCCTTTTTAGTAGCTGATATTAGTGGTTGGTGGCAGCTGGTACTACCTTATAGACTGGCAGAAAGGGGCATAGCTGGAGAACATGTGCCAGCCTTCCCCAGGAGTGTCTGCGTGTTTGTATATAACTTATATCTTAAAATGTGTGTGTGTGTGTGTGTGTGTGTGTGTGTGTGTGTGTGTGTGTGTGTGTGTGTGTGTGTGTGTGTGTGTGTGTGAGTGTCAGCTACTTGGGCAGGGACATGAAGCACTGGTTGGACAGAGAGGGTGCTGGATGTTTTAGCTTGATCACTAGGCTGATATTTGCACCCTATAGCTGTGCCATTGGGGAGTTTTATTGGGGATCTGGAGAGAAAGGGAGAAACCAGCCCCAGACTGACTGTGATTTCTGTGTGCTCTTAAGGGAAATTGCATTTTACTGTGTGTGTATTTGTTATCCTTCCCAATGTGGACATCCCTCACTGGTGTTAGTGGTGAGGATTGTGGGTCCTTGATTATTGGGCGTTACAACCTCTTTGTGTACTTCAGGCAACAGTAAACATCATGAAACTTCTCTCTGTTGTGGATCGTCTTTTATTCACAAATGGGTTGAGCAGGATACAGTGTACTTCAGACAACAGTAAACATCATGAAACTTCTCACTGGTGTGGGTCATCTTTTATTCACAGATGGGTTGAGCAGGATACAGCTCAGCTTGGAGACTACAAATGTCTTTATGAAATAGTCAAAATGAGGTCAGTCGTACTCAAACTCTAGAGTCAGAACATAAATTTGACATTTTATCAAGTGGCATATTTAATTTACATCATGGCAAGGCTCTTTCTTCAGAATAATTGTTTAAATGACTTGCTTTTCTTTCTGTGTGATTTTACAGCACTTTTAAACAAAGCATGGGTGATTATGGCATCACCATCTATTGTTTGGACTCAGCTGCTTTTATTAGTAGAAGCTCTTTTTTGATTTGTTTGAAGTAGAAATAACATCTGAATACACACCTAAGAGTAATATAAATTATTTATTCCACTTTGCATGGCTGAGTAAACTCAGCAAACAATGAGACCTCTACTACAGCAGTGTTTTTGTCACCTATAAAAAATAAATGTACACATTTTCAAACTTTTCCTCTTCTAGTCAGTAATTAGTTACAAAAATGTATGTTTTTTTTTTGCTCTTGCTTGACCTTTAATAACAGAAAACACATTGCTATTTGCAATTCTCAAAGTACATTTTGCTCATTAGTAAAACCTACTATACATCATGTCCCCACTCCATTCTAAATTTCTTCACTCGTTACTAAATATACTACTAAATATACAGTTATTAGCAGAAATGTCTTTCCAAGATGTTGAATTTATTCTTCTGTTTCTTGTTGGAGATTAGCTTTGGCTGTTATCTGCAGTTCTATACTGTAGGTGTTTGCCTGTCCATCTGTTTGCATATCTGCTTTTTCATTGACATCATGATATGCTGCTCCACTATCACAGAAAAAAAAATCAGACCATTAGCTGCTCACTCATCTCTATTCCCCAGTCACTTGTGGTGCTCCCTACACATAAAGCTGTGTGTGTGTGTGTGTGTGTGTGTGTGTGTGTGTGTGTGTGTGTGTGTGTGTGTGTGTATTCATAGGTGGGTTAGGTTACTAGACATACAACTGACAAGACCATTAAGAAGTGCAGCCCAAATTCCTAATTACTCCAAAGCAATATCTGGTTAAATAAATTGTTGAAAGTCACACAGCAGGCAAAGGAGTCAAACCCTGTATCATTGGAAGCAGCTTATTAACAGCTCATAGCATTTATCCTCTGTGCTAATTGCCAAGAGTTGTTATGCTCAATTCCAATGTGCTCAGCTGCCTGTTCATTTACATGCATACCTACTGACAGATGCACACACATGCATGCGCGTGTGTGTGTGTCTGTGTGCATGTATATATATATATATATATATATATATATAAAAATATATTTATTTATTTATTTCTACTCCAGTGTTGCTCTGCTGATTTCCAGTGTGCGCAACTACCTGTTTATTTGCATCCATAGACACCCACCCATAAATATTTGTCTGTGTGTGTGTGTGTGTGTGTGTGTGTGTGTGTGTGTGTGTGTGTGTGTGTGTGTGTATGTATGTATACATGGTTCCCCTTCACAATCCTGAATTACTGAATGCTCAAAATTCAGTAACTCGAGACTGTAAAGTTGAAAATGCAGAAGCGCAAATCTGCATAAGCGCGAATTCAAATATCTCAAATTTGCGCTTATGCACGTCAGCTACAGGACGGGAAGTGTGTGAGTTGGGATGTTTTATGGAAGTGAAGGTAAGTAAGTGTATGTGTGTGTTTTGTAAGTTGTGCGTGTGAGTTAGGGTAGGGAGGAGGGAGTATGAGTGTGAGTGCTGGATGTGTCTGTTTATGTGTGATGTGTTTGTGTGTGTGCGAGGCAGTTTAAAACGTCTGTGTTTTTTTTTTGTTTTGTGTATTAGTGCAATCTCGGAGTTAGAATACATAAGTAGGGGTGTGTGGGGGGTGCAGGGGGGGCTTGCCCCCCTGCATGCATGTAGTGCAGGGCTTGTAGTTTATGCTATGTGGGTTGTATGGTGTGCGTATTGTGTGGTGTATGTGTTCTGTATGTTCCGGGTTTTTTGTTTTCATGCTTCTGGGTTTTGGGATTTTTGTTGGTTGGACTTTATAATTTCGAGTTACTGACTTTTGAGCATTTAGTAATTCAATATTATGAAGGGGAACCGTAGATATACATATATGGCATATTCCTTTACATTGCAGATGGACTTTAATCAACATGAGATACGTCGTGAAAGTTTTATCAGTCATGTCTTTCATCAAAACACAAAAACAACTAAATAAAATGATTTAAATGAAACAAATACTTTTAAGTCGGGAACTACACCTACACAAACCCCAAAATTAAATATACTAATTCAATAGTTGCACATCTGTGAAGAAAGAGGATAACTCCATAAATTATATTGCAGTTATGGGTCCCTGTCAGTTGATCGAGTTTTCAGAAACTCAAACTCCATATGTTCAAGACCACATGATCGAGTTTTACTGGAAGCTTTTGAATGGAGATAGCAGTACAGTGAGGATCAGGAAATTTACCCTTTTCCTCACTGTAGTGCGATCTCGGAGTTGGTATATATATATATATATATATATATATATATATATATATATACATATATATATATATATATATATATATATATATATATATATATATATATATATATATATATATATATATATATATAATTTGCAGGGGGTGCAGGGAGGCTTGCCCCTACTCCATTAGTCTCAGTTAACTCCAGCATCATTTCTGACACTGGGAGATGGTTAGAATGGTTCTCTGAATGTCTGAAGCACTGCCTGCATTTTAAGTGTCAGTTATACAGCTGGATACAGCATATAATAAGGCGCAACAAGTTCATTATCAGATTTCTTTGTACTGTATATGGCCATACAATGCATGAGACCAGTGATTGAGTGTTGTTAAGGTCAAATTAAGTATATCAGTTTTCTGTAAAGTACTCCCTGAAGGAGCTTATCCCGCCTGTAAAAAACTTTTGTTGATTCATCTGGTTTACGTACCATTTTAACTATAGATAGACAGATAGCTAAAATAAATCACTTCAGATGGAAAATATGAGAAGCAGAGAGAGTATGAGGGATGAACGCAGCTGAAGAAGGATTCTGTCATGGATAAGTGGTGTCTTTGTTTAGCAGTAACTATTTTGAAGCACTTGGTACTCCAACTGTTTCTCAGTTTATTCCTGCCAGTACTATTTATAACGTAAATAAATGCAGCACAAAGCAACATCAGAATGAGCCCATGAAAAGCACTTCTTGAGTTCTGGCATTGAGTAGGAATTAAATATCCAGTAGGAACCCTGTCTGGACTGAATGTTTACCACCATCTGCTCTAAAGCTCAAACCAGCTCAGTATTGATGACCCTGAGGATGGGCAGGCCAAAAAGAGACATTCAGGTCCATATCTCTCAACTGTCCAGAATTTTGCAGAATGTCCAGATTTTTGTCTGACGTTGTTCTTGCATTCTGCATAAAATGTGTTGTTTTATAGAAAATCATTGATTAGACAGTGAATGATTTTCTATAAAACAACACATTTAGACAGTGAACTGCGGTGGTGGTGCTGCGGTAGCGTTGTCGCCTCACAGTTAGACGTTGCACGTTCGATTCTCAGAGTGTCTTCTGTGTGTTGACATGCATGAATGGGCGTTCCTTCGTTGAAGGTTGTGCGTTAGGCCCAGCAAGCCAGCACGTAGAAATCTACTGACAATCATTAGCGGACCGGAGTTCCGCTGTGGTGACCCCTAACCGGGAAAAGCCGAAAGACAGTTTTTATTGATTAGACAGTGAAAGATATTTGAGTTACTGGCTTTATAGCCTATAGAAAATGCATACTAATGCAAAAATCTGTTATTTTATCAGCTTCCTAAGTTTAAAAGAGCATTAATTAAAATCTATCCCTAATTTTGGGTCTTTCCCCTTCCCCAATTAGTTTAAGCTTTGTTCAGAATTCCTGTACTAAAAAGTTTAGAGGTAGGAAGGTCACTAACTTCCGCTACTGTGCAAGCAATGTAAGTGTTCTGCAGGGACTAATTTAACAGGGCAAACAAAGACTGAGAGGGAAAGAGAGAGAGAGTGAGAGAGACATATATATATAGAGAGAGAGAGACAGAGAGAGAGAGTGAGAGATGAGAGAGAGCGAGGTAGCTGATTTAACAGCTACAAAGTTTTCTTTTATTGTTGAACCTCAAGGATGAAATGTGAAAAGACAGGAGAGGAATATCTGTGACCATGCTTTCATTTGGGGGAGAGGTTTATCTTGTAAAGTTATGTCCAAGCATTCATTGCACTACCAAAGATAATATCACAGGAATCTTTATAAGATTCATATTTAGGGGATTTGTATTTGTACCC
Source organism: Protopterus annectens (assembly GCF_019279795.1). Taxonomy (NCBI): domain Eukaryota; kingdom Metazoa; phylum Chordata; order Ceratodontiformes; family Protopteridae; genus Protopterus; species Protopterus annectens. The sequence goes on from NC_056726.1 coordinate 348,077,111, forward strand.
CTATATCTGACAGTATTATTTAATCCACCATTCTTGGTTATTAAAAAATGAAATAAATAAAACAGAGACTGTTAGTTTTGTTTTAACTTTTCTCCTTTATACACAGTTTCAGATTTTGTGCCTTGGTGTTATTCTCTTGTGGAATTTATATTGATATAGTACAACCCTCCCACCTTGGGTGTTTCATAAGTCTCTCCTATTACATTTTTGCACTCTTGTATTATATATCAGCAGTATTGCAATATGTCCTCCACCACCCTGTTACATCCCAGCTATATCCCATTAAATCATAACTCCCTTTCATTACATTCCAACATTACCTTATTTCCCAGCACTCTCTCACATTACATCCCAGCTATATTATGTCAGATCACAACCTGCTTTCACTATATCCTAGTACTTGTGATTTACTTTCCAGGACTATCCCATTACATCCCACTCTCTCTTTACTTCCATGACTTCCCATCAGTCTCTTGCTGCATCCCACATACTCCCTCTTCGCTTCCCAGTAATTTGTATTACACTCATCCCATGGCTCTGCATTACATCTAAGCACTCCACAATTACACCTCAGTACTTCCCTTTTTCATCCAGCACTCCTGTGTTATTCCCCGGTATTCCCTCATTATACCACTCTCATTGGACCACTCCCCATTACATCACAGCACTCCTCCTTTAAAACCCAGTACTCCCTTGTTACATCCCACCACTTTTGCATTATAACGCAGCACTCCTCTGTTACATCCCAGCCCTTCCACATTAAAACACAGGACTCCCCTGTTACATCCCAGCACTTCCACATTAAAAGACAGCACTCCCCTGTTACATCCCAGCACTTCCGCACTAAAACACAGTACACTTCTGTTACATCCCAGCCCTTCCACATTAAAGCACAGCACTCCCCTGTTACATCCCAGCTCTTCCGCACTAAAACACAGCACTCCCATGTTACATCTCAGCACTTCCACATTAAAACACAGCACTTCCCTGTTACATCCCAAAACTTCAGTCCCATTACGTTTCATCCCATTACATTTCAGTATTCCCTATTACACCCAAGCACTTGTTTCCATATTCCAGTACACCACATTAGAACACAGCACTCGTGATTACATTCCAGCACTTGTCATGTATATCCCAGCACTCTGCCATTACATCCTATTACTCCCCTGTTTCACCTCAGCACACCTCATTATATCCCAGTACACTCTCATCACAGCACAATACTCCCCCATTACATCTCAGCACTCCTCTGTTATGTCTAAGTTCTTCACTGTTATACACCAGCATTCCCCATTATATCTGAGCACTCTCATCATAACACAACACTCCCTCATTACATCCCAGCATTCCCTATTACACCGCAGCACCCCCCTTTACATTCAAGACTTTAACCATTACATTCTAACCCTCTGCTTGCACATCCATGCACTGCCCCATTTATATCACAACATTTCCCATTACATCCCAGCAGTCCCTCATTAGAACACAGCACTTCTACATTACTTCTGAGCACTTCTCTTATTACATTGCAACACGCTTTTTACATTCCCACCCTCCACCATTACATGCCAGCACCCTCTTTACATCCTAGCCCTCCACCATTACATTCCAAAACCCCATTTACATTTTAGCACTTCCCCATTATATTCCAGTACTTCTCTGTTACATCCCAATGCTCACTCATTAGAATACAATACTCCCTTGTTACATCCTAACACTCTCTTTCTCCATTGCAGCAGCACTCCCTCTTTATATCAAAGCACTCAACTGTTATATTGTAGTGCTCCCATTGCATCTAATCTCTTCCCTTTATACTACAGCATGTTCCTTTGCACCTCAGCACTTCACCTGTTATATCTCAGTACTCCCTTTTTACATCACAGCACTCTCCCATTACATCACTCTATGCCCCATTATATTCCAGCATTACCCTATTACATCCCAGCACTCCTTCATTAGAACGCAGCACATCTCCGTTATGTCCCAACACTCCCCCTTCATATAGCAGCACTCCCCTGTTACAACCAGGCACTCCCTCATTGTGCTCCTGTACTCCCCATTACACTGCCCCACTCCCTTGCTGATTATTTGTGTTCCATCAGATAGCTCACACTGTTCAGCAAGGAAGCTGTACCTTTATGATTACTGAATACCAGACTATTTCTCAACCTTTTCAGCTCTTCCCCTAAACCTTTCCCTGTATTTATGCTAGTTTACCACCTTGTACTTTTTCCTGAAAAGCGAAGAGGGAGGGGCACATCATAATTTTCCTGGACAGCAACTGTTTAATCACCTCTGGTTTACTGCCAGGTCTCTACCGTCTGTCATACTCACCAGCCAGCTCCATTTTTATGCTTCTTTACTAATGACAATCTGCATATGCCTGCAATTCATTACCTAATTGCTGTTGGATTGTTTACCATTTACTGTAACCTAGTGCATTCAGCTACAGTCCTAAATCAGATCCTGGTTTAGTGCCACACGCAGCCCTGAATTAGTCCAAACACTGAGTCATCTTCTACTGAGCTCAGAGCCTACTTCTCTGCATGACATCATTTTCCAGAAATAGCTACACAGTAATGGAGCTGTGCCAAGTAGCTCTTATGTACACAAAGCAGTCTCACAATGCAATACACACACACACACACACACACACACACACACACACACACACACACACACACACACACACACACACACACTCGAATTTCTGTGCTGTCCACGAGGAGGCTGCCAACATTCCCAGACATTCAATTTAACCTTGTTTATTCTGGTTTGACTTGCTAGTCTCTTGTAATTTCTTTTGAAATATTTTCTAATGTCAAACAGTTTCTTTTGATCCCTTACCAGCAGCAACAAACAGAGCTGCTGTAACAACAGTTCTTCCTGTTGAAAGGGGAGATTCACACTTATTTTTATAAGTGAGGGCAATGTCATTCCTTAAATCAACAGAAGGTGTTCTATGAAATGTTTCATCCCTTTCCTCTTTCTGAGCAGACGCCTTGTTTTCAGAACATGAAACAGAAGTCACATATAGACTCGATCGGTGTATGTATATATTATGTGTGTGCTCGTGTGGAAGGGGATAATAGTTAACATCTTACTCAACATGCATTCTCATTTTTTATTTTTGTCCCACCAAATAAATGAAAAACAAGTGCAGATAGGCATGTCTGGGCACTAAATAGCAGGCATCAGGCTGAAGGAAGAAGTGACTGCCTGAGGCATGGACATTCGATGTGAGTGGAGCTGCAGACAGGCATGTCTGGGCACTAACTAGCAGGCATCAGGCTGAAGGAAAAAGTGACTGCCTGAGGCATGGTCTTTTGATGTGAGTAGAGCTGCAGACAGGCATGTCTGGGCATTAACTAGCAGGCATCAGGCAGAAGGAGGCAGCAGTGACTGCCTGAAGCAAGGACATCAACACTGTGTAGCAGGCAATGCTGATGCACAGCATGATTGTCAAATGTTAGGTTAAAGTGCGACTAAGAGAGAGATGTAGTATTCCAGATGAGAGTAAGAAGACTTTGCAAAGAGAGAGAGAGGGAGGAGAAAGGCTTTCATAGAAGTGATCTAATGTAGACGAGCAAGAAAACTAGAAACTTCATAAAATACATCTAGAAGAATACAAATCAAAATCTGGAAATGTAAGTGAATATTCAATGGTACAAGGTTGCAGTTTTCATAAAGACCACCTTGCCAGGAGCTCTGCTCACATAATAAAGTGAGACATGGTCACTGCATGTTCTATTATGTTACTTTGCTATTTGGTGCACGTTATACTATGTTATATCATGTTGAACAAAATGTCACCTGCTTTTCATTGAGGGACTGTCAGCTGCACTTCACAAAATGTCAGGTAGAAAAAAAGTTGGATTTAAGAATGATAATCCGGGGTCTTTAAGACCACTTTATCAGATGGCACATAATTACAGCATGTTTCTACCCCATAATGAGGCTGTCGAGAGGAACTGTCTGCAGCAGGATCTTGTGAGGAGGTTACAGTTGTCTGCAGCATTAAACCCTAAGGGTTGAGGTGGCACCAATGCCATCCAGGAGTAAGGATGAGGTGGCAACACTGCTACCCAGGGTGTAGGATGAGGTGGTACCACAGCTACCCCGGACAAAGGATGAGGTGGCTCCACTGCCATCCAGGGTGTAGGATGAGGTGGCACCAGAGCTACCCAGGAAAAAGGATGAGGTGGCTCCACTGCCACCCAAGGCAAAGGATGAGGTGGCACCTCTGCCACACAGGACAAAGGATGAGTTGGCACAACTTCCACCCAGGATGAAGGATGAGGTGGCACAACTGCCACTCAGGGCATAGGTTGAGGTGGCACCACTTCTACCTAGGGCATAGGTTGAGGTGGCACCACTGCCATCCAGGCCACCCAGGGTGTAGGACGAGATGGCACCACTGCCACCCAAGGTGAAGAATGATATGGCACCACTGCCACCCAGGACAAAAGATGAGGTGGTGCAACTGCCACACTGGGTGAAGGATGAGGTAGCACCACTGCCACCCAAGCCAAAGAATGAGGTGTCACCTCTGCCACAGAGGACAAAGGATGAGGTGGCACCACTGCTAGCCAGGGTGAAGTATGAGACGGCATCACTGCCACCCAGGGTATAGGATGAGGTGGGACAATTGCCACCAAGGACAAAGGATGAAGTGGGACCATTGTCAACCAAGACAAAGAATGAGGCAATACCACTGTTTGCACAAAGGCTGATGTAATAATAAGAAAATTCACATGAGCATGTTTCAGTGATTTGTCAACAAAATGCAAACAGGCACTAATAGCATAGAGGGATTATGCACTGTCCTGGGTATGGGTCTCAAACCACCACACCCAAATTAGACAACTCTCTCAAACCACCACACCCAAATTAGACAACCAAATATTCAGTTAGAGCCGCTCTGTTCTCTCTGTATCGACCAATGCACCCAGCTCCCCTCTATCCATGGTAAATGCTTTTCACATGTACACACACACACACACACACACACACACACACACACACACACACACACACACACACACACACACACACACACACACACACACACACACACACACACATACACACACACACACACACTCTCTCATGCACACACATCCCAGGGAAGTTTAGCAGAACTGACCAGTTGCCCACAGCTTTCATCGTGGCTGGGTAGTACTATTACCATTCTGGATGATTTGTTTGGGGACTTCCAGTTACTTGTCTCTTCTTATTTCACCAATTAATATCTCTTCCACTGGTGGAAAAAAAATGGAAGCACCCTGTGAAGCTGTGGCTGCTTTGGCTCGACTGGTAAACATGCATTATTTGTCTTGCTTTGCACCTTAAACAATGAAAAATCCAGAATTAATGGGAAGTACTGAAGGTAAACTAAGCTATAGTAGAGAGAAACTCCTAGAAATTCGATCTTCAAGCACACTATGCTACAGGCTCGATCAGCTGCTGTCTGCACGGCCTATAAGACCTACTACACTCCAGGAACTCCAGCTGTGTTGCAGGCTTGATCAACTGCTGTCTGCAGGGCCTGGAAGGCCTACTACACTGCAGGAACTACAGGGATTCCAAGAACAATGAATTATACTCAAACATGGCCCAAGATGTCTTGTACAAGCAGAGATAACTTTTAACACATCTAAAAGTAGAAGAAGAAGGAAAAGATGTGAATGACAGAGGAAAAGAGGAACAAGAGCAGAAATATCTGCAACCCTAAAGGCCAACCCACACAGGCCTGCACTTCCATCTATGTTACTGGCCAATGTTCACTCCCTGGAAAACAAGATGGACTACATAAGGCTAGAACTAACTAAAAATAACAAGGTGAGAAATAGTTGTGTGCTCATGTTTACAGAGACTTGGTTAAACTCTAATATCAGTGATAATGCTGTGCAAGTGGAAGGGCTGACATTATTTAGAGCTGATAGGAAACAGATCCTTAGTGGCAAATCTAGAGGAGGAGGTGTCTATATATATGTCAGTAACAGATGGTGTACCAGCTGTGAGGCAATGACCACTCATTGCTCATAAAACATTGAGTTCATGACGCTATGATGTAGACCTTTCTACCTGCCAAGGGAGTTTAATGGTGTGAGCATCACAGCTGTTTATATCCCATGAGGCACTTGCCACACTTCACCAGGCAATCAGTGCGCTGCAGAATCATAATCCAGAATTCACTCACATAATAGCTGGTGACTTCAATCAAGCATACCTGAAGTCAGCTCTACATAACTATCATCAACATGTGGCCTTCACCACGATGGGAGAGAACACACTGGACAGAGTATATGACAACGTCAAGCTGGCTTATAAGGTGGTACTACACCCACACATGGGAATCTTGGACCATCTGGCCATCATGCTCATCCCTGCGTATAAACCACTATTAATAAGAGACACACCAACTAAGAAGCAAACAAGTATATGGCCAGAGAAAGAGGTCTCAGCACTCCAGGACTGCTTTGAGAACATGGACTGGAACATGTTTAAGGTTGCGGCTATGGAGAACCAACTAATCAAGCTAGATGAGTACATAGAATCTGTGATGGCATACATATCCAAATGTGTGGACGATGTGACAACCATCAAAACCATCACCATAAGGGCCAACCAAAAACCCTGGTTAACAAGTGAAGTATATGAGCTCCTAAGAGCATGCAATGCTGCCTTTAAGAAGGGAGACAAGGATACCCTCAGGGAGACCAGATTGAACCTGAGGAATAAATAAGGCCAAGCATGCCTATTGCCAAAAAAATAGAGTCACTTCTCAGATCTAAGAGTCTGCAGACGTCTGTGGCAGGGGATACAATCCTTGACAGACTATATTTAGAAATTCAGTGTTATTATCACATTTGGTGGATACAGTCACCAGAGTTTGATAAAGCACATGTTTTTCATCTTTAATTAAATCTCAGTTGGGTTTTAAAAAGTTTAGATAGCCATTACATTCCACTGCTGCTTTACTCTTGTTTGTTATATTAGAAGAAGGTGCAAGCCTGGCTAAAAAATCAGCACATCTCCCTGTTCTTTGCCATGTGGATGAACAAAAGTGTCTCCTTTTACTGTGGGAACCATGCCTCTCAACTCTCTAAATTTTCACAGAATGTCCAGATGTTTGCCTCATATTTTTGATCTATTTCCCATAAAATTTGTAGTTTTCTGGCAAATCATTGAGGGTTGAACTCACTAAATAATGACAGACATTTGAATTTCAGAATTCATATCATTCACAAGATGTGTGCTAACACAACACTTTTTATTCTGGCAACTTTCTAAGTTTATAAGAGCAATATTTAAAATTTGTCCCTATTTTTCTGCCTTTGTCCCCATTATTTTTGGTTTTGTCCAGATTTATTTTGCTAAGAGGTTGAGAGGTATGGTGGAAACATCCAAGTTTAGATAAATGTGACTGAAAAGAAAACCACAGCCTGACATCAACACATCTGATCACGTGACATCAACAGATTTCACTGACATTCTTTCCAGCCTGGCATCACCCCTGTCTTCACAGCAGCCAAGGAATCTTGAGGTGATAGAGTTGACGTTTTGAAGTGCCTGAGTTGAGTAGTAGGATGTACACTGTGGGACACATGTAGAAGTGAAGACATCAGAGATAAAACTGAAGTAGCCCCATTTTGCAGGGAAGATTAAGAAAAACAGATTTAGATGGTTTCATCACATGTGTAAGGAAGAAACAAAGGTGTTCAGCTAAGAGAAGACTTGCAACAATCATGTATGACAGTCGAAGAAGGTTTAGCGAGGTGGCATACCTCTGAACTGTCCAGATTTTTGCCTCATATTTTTAGTCTTTTCCTCATAAAATTTGTGGTTTTCTGGAAAATCACTGAAGACTGAAGTCACTAAATAATGACATACATTTGAGGTTCAGATTTCATATCCTTTAGAAAAAGTATGTTAACACAAACTCTGTTATTCCAGTAAGTTTCCAAGTTTATAAGAACAATATCCAAAATCTGTCCCTATTTTTGGGCTTTTGATCCCCCCCCTATTAATTTGGGCTTTGTCCAGATTTCTTACAGAGAGAGGTTGAGAGGTATGGGAGGTGGTGACAGTTGACACAGCACCTCAATGGCACAACACGTCTCCTAGATTTCTTGTACAAGAGGTTGAAAGGTACGGGAGGTGGTGACATTTGACACAGCACCTCAATGGCACAACACGTCTCCTAGATTTCTTGTACAAGAGGTTGAAAGTACAGGAGGTGGTGACATTTGACACAGTACCTCACTGGCGCAATACCTCTACTTCTTCTCTGCCCTAAGATCTGAGGTCCCTGAGGCCCCTGCACTTGACCCACTTCCATTCAGTGTTTTCATTAATTCTCTACCTTCCAGTGTTCATCTCTCTAATTATATCCTTTATGCAGATAACCTCAGTCTCTTTAGGGCTTCTGCATGTTATGCAGCAATAAATCATAATCTTCTTCAAAGTTCTCAAAATCTACTATACTATCTGAATAGCAAGCAGTGATTTTAAAAAAGGGAAAAGGGGAAAAGAATGTTCTTCAGTCCAACAGCTAGACCTAAACTTCTTTCTACGTTCAGCCAGCTTCCCTCCTACTAAAACAATATAGAGCTCATTCCCTTCTTGAAGCACCAAGACATTTTTTGTACCCTCCCATTTAGTGTCACACTACAATGATCACTGAAAGATCCAAATGAGAATTATTCTTTTTGGTACATAAAATATCCATCTTCCTCACTGCTGAAGCTAGGGCTCCCATAGGAAAAGGCATCTTCCAAGCAATAATTCCCCTGCTAGACTGTGGTTCTAAAACAAATCTTCATAATTTCAAGTTCTATCCAACAGAGTAGATAGACTTCTTCCTTCTGTCCCATAAATATGACCATCACAGTGCCATCTTCTCTCAGTCTAACTGGCTTGCCATAAAACAGCACTCTGACCTTGTACCCCTGAACCTTATTTTCAAAATGCTTAACTTTGATCTCATCCTGCAGTTTTCTTCCAGCCTCGGCTGTCTACTTGCTCAGGTCTGACTTTGAAAATACCCCCTATTCTGCAGCGAGTTTCTGACTCTTTGGTGTCCTGTGACTGGACATTCTCATTACTTGGACCGGTGTGTGATATTCCAAGAAGCTTTAGAAATACTGAAAATATCTATGAATGTGCATCTAAATTGACACAACTTTTTAAAGATGAGTCACCCGTTCCTATATATATATATATATATATATATATATATATATATATATATATATATATATATATTGATATAGGTTTACCTTTATAACAACAAAACACAGTGGTGCGATTGCTCATATGACAGTTTTAAATGTTCAAAAATCAGCACATCGAAAAGCAGATTCGCTGATTTTCGAACATAAATGTCGAGAAAAAAATTTAATGAAGTGTAAAGCAGGGGGGCAAGCCACCCTGCACCCCTCATGTGGGGGGCTGCATACCCCACAACCCCCTACTTTACAATTCTAACTCCGAGATCGCACTACAGTGGGGAAAGGGACCATTTCCCAATCCCCACTATAGTGCAATCTGCCCCAAAATGCCGAATGTGCCATGAGCGAATGTAAATAAGTAAGACAAAATAAGCATTTCCACTTCTCTAATTATTTATTTTCTACTTCTGTACAAACTATATATGCAATACTCTTAACTGCATACTCTCCCTCTATTTCTCTCTCCTAACAACTAATTTACACTTTGCATAACCAATTTATCCATTCCTTTCATAGCTGAATACAGTAATGGGATTACTTCTCCTGTACTAAATCTGGAAGGAAAACCTTTTATATTGCATTATCCTAGTATTTAACCTTAATCTTGATGGAGCATCTTTTCATGTTATCTTGTTTCATACTCATGTGTAACTGACTTTCCATTCAGTGTTTCCATTGTACACCTTGCTTACTACAATCAATTAATACTGAAACTACATTCAGTATTTATACTGTATCTCTGCTTGCATTACTCATATTGTGCCATTGCTTAGTTACTAATTTTTTCCAAAGGATTACTGAATGTTTGGAATGACTGATCGAATGTTATAAATAGTTGTGGGGTGTATTATCTCTGCATACAACTGAATTTATATTGCTTTTGTAAGTGTTTGAACATACTGCCACAGTTTGCTGACTATATGAATTATTTTTCCATGCTGTAGCTGACGTGGATCCTCTGGCATCATTTCACTACCTTAGTTACAAGACAATAAATTTATATCTATGTTTATTTATTTATTTATTTTGGTAATGGGCGTGTGGGCTAGTGTCTGGGCCAATTTCTGCCATGACCTACGCAGAATGACAACCACAAACAATGAAAGTAACACAGAATGAAAGATATAAACTGCTGACAAGCACCTTGCAGTATAATGCATGGAGTTTTATATAAACTCACAGGTAAGCAATCAGTTTCACAAAAATGTAATATTGACAGTTATATTCATCAAGTAAGATCACTGAAAAACAAACTAGTTATTTACTGTCATTTACTATTTACAGTTTAAGAAAAAGAAAACTATTAGTTATATATTTACAAAATTTATTTTAGTTTAATTTTAAGGAAGACACCTGTTAGTTTGTATAAGTAACGTTGCGATTATAAGGATGAAAGATTAGTAACCTTTGAAAAGAAAACAGGTGCACCCCATATGCCTCATTTAGGTAAACAATCACTTTTCCTAAGTGCAGTGCATTTAGTTCGCTTTTTTAGGTCTTAGATTGATGGTTCCTGTTAGCTAACACAATCTTGCAAAAGCTCTTTTCTGTATAGCAGTGCAAAAGGGAAGTCTGTGGGCAGCAACTGGGCTGTCTTCCTGGGGTCAGAGGTAGTATAGGGAAGTGTTTACTTTCACATTATTTTTAAGGGAAGAATGTGTTACATTTCATACAAAATTCTGAATATAAATGTTAAGAGTAGTAAGGTAGAATGTAACCAATATGAATTTTCAAGGGGGGTGCAATGATATTCATTTCCTGGGGTGAGATGTATGCATCAACAGGTAATGTTTATAGTGGCTTGAATTCTCAGTATTTTGTGAGCAGAACTGGTAGTGTGAACACTGGTTCTAGATGATTGTCACTGATGAAGTGACAATCTGACCTCGTGTAAAAATGGGAAAGGGGGTTGTGGATAGCTGGATTATGGTACAATGGGAAGGGATTTTTTCAGATGAGGTTTGAAAACACCGATTGCTAGGCCAGGTTCTAATGTGTATGCCAGTGTTATCTGCTCTTATATCTGTGTGGCCTAGCTTATTGGAAGTACCAAATAACATGGATGCTGTTTTTGATGTAAATAAATATGGAGTTGTTACACAGTGAGGAGATGACCAGAATATAGCTTTGCTTGGGTGTGCTCAGTTCTGGGATGGCTGGATAGAAAGCAAATGGGTATGGGTAATTAAAATACACAGGTACAGCATGGCAGTGGGAATGTAGGGAATGTGTTTTATAGGACCAATTACTAGTGTATAAAACTGAGCAAAGTAAGGGTGGCGTTATATCATTTAAAACTCGTTATTATTAACAGAAGTACTAGATCGGTTGGTAAGAAGTTACAGGCAGCGCTACAGAAAGAGTAAGATGTCACCTGAAAAAGATTTAAGTGTGTATGATGGAATCCTCAGCAGTCTAGATTCACTATTTAGATTTTTAATAGGATAGAAACTAGAGAATATATTCCCGATAGGGCAATGCCAGACCTGACTCCCACCAAAGTTAGCAGGGTAGTAGAAATCAAGGTGTGGGGCCTTTGGTAAGCACTAATGACTGTATACCCTCAGACATAGCAGTTCAGGGGCATCAGGTAAGCAGTAATTACTGTGTACCCTCAGGCACAACACTGCCACGAGCATTTGGTAAACAGTAATTACTGTGTATCCTTACACAAAGCACTACAGTGGACATTTGGTAAGTAGTAATTACTGTGTATCCTTACACAAAGCACTACAGGGGACATTTGGTAAGTACTAATTACTGTGTGTCCTTACACAAAGTACTACAGGGGACATTTGGTAAGTAGTAATTACTGTGTATCCTTACACAAAGCACTACAGGGGACATTTGGTAAGTAGTAATTACTGTGTATCCTTACACAAAGCACTACAGGGGACATTTGGTAAGTACTAATTACTGTGTGTCCTTACACAAAGTACTACAGGGGACATTTGGTAAGTAGTAATTACTGTGTATCCTTACACAAAGCACTACAGGGGACATTTGGTAAGTAGTAATTACTGTGTACACTCAAACATAACTCTGCAGGGGCATCTGGTAAACAGTGATTCATGTGTACCCTCAGATATAGCCCACAGGGGCAAGTGGTAAGCAGTAATTACTGTGTACCCTCAGCATAGTACTGCAGGGATATCTGTAATTCAGTAATTACTGCATACCTTCAGACATAGCACTATAGACACATCAGGTAGGCAGTAATTACTGTGTAACCTCACATAGAACACTGCAGGGGACATTTTGTAAGCAGAAATTACTGTGTACCCTTACAGACTGCACTACTGTGGCATTTAGTTAGCAATAATTACTGTGCACTCTCAGACATAACACTATAGGGACATCTGGTAAGCAGTGATTTCTGTAAACCATCAGACATGGCATTGTGGGAGCATCTGATTAGCAGTAGTTACTGTGTCTTCTAAGATATAACACTACATGGGACATTTGGTAAGCAGTAATTACTGTGTTAACCTTATGTATAGCACTGTAGGAATATCTGTTATGCAGTGCTTACTGCGAACTGTCAGACATAGCACTATAGGGGCATCTGGTAAGCAATGATTACTGTGTAACCTCACATATAGTACTGCAGGGACACTTTTAAGCAATAATTACTGTATACCATCAGAGACAGCACTACAGGGGCATCTAGTTAGCAATAATTACCATGTACCCTCACAGAAGGCACTATATGGGCATCTGGTAAGCTGTAGTTACTTTATACCCTTAGATATAGCACTGCAGGGGTCATCTGGGAAGCAGTAATTACTGTGTAACCTTACATATGGCACTGCAGGGGGAATTATGCAAACAGTAGCTACTGCATGCCATCAGACATAGCACTAAGTGCTGTAGTTGAGGTAAGGGGCTAATTCCCCATTTGTTTCTTTGGGAACAAATACAGTTGCAGCTTCAACTCAGTGAAAACAGTGACAAAAAAATGTTTTTGTAGGAGGTAATCCTCCATCCCGAAAACCCCATGGGGTTTTGTCTCCCTTAGGTATGAATACTAACTCCATGATATCACAACAGTGGAAGAAGGAAAGGAAAATCTCAAAGTCTGTGAATCATTGCCAGTTCACAAACAGAAACTTTCCCACTAATGATTTCCTATGAGAAAGGTTACAGGGGAGTTTGAAACTGTAGCGACAGAAATCAACAAGTTTAAACTCATTCACACTGCACTCAGAGACTTGTAGAGAAACTGATAGGACCTGCGTCTTATAGATTATGTGGATCTGTTTTCATGTCTAAGAAGTGGATATTTGACTTAAATGGAAAAATAGTGGATAAATGGAATACCTTCACCATCTCCTTAGGTGATGGAATACAGTGCCGAACAGACAGTCATGAATGGACAGGATAGCTGTAGGAGGAGGGGTGGCTGAGAAGGCAAAGATAGGATAGATGGGCAGGGGTAAATGTACAGTCAAATAGCCTCTGTGCATAGGACAATAAAATGACATGTTTGTTAATAATGGTATAGGTAAATGTAAGAATTGCCTTGGTGTCAAACCACTGAAAAATAACCACTATCTAACCATTATGTTCTTCCAAGAATATTTATTGGAGATACACAGGATCATTTTAAAATATTTACCACAGCAGTGTAGGCATCACTAAGCTTGGAAGGGATTATGATAACTGAGTGTTCACAAATATGCAGGTAGACTGAGCGACTGTAGAACATTCCATATTCTAGAGCTGACAGGGAAGAAATCTTTTGACTTGTTATTTGTAGGTAATCATGAGGCTAGAGCTTTGGACATATACATGATACAGCAGACATAACACAGAGTACAAAAGATGGGATTTTTATTAGTGGGGGGGGGGGTAGCAGAACATGCTTAACTTGTTCATAACCAGAATGGAAGACTACAGCAGGGATGATGATGATGATAATGAGTAAGGAGTTACAATGTCACTGGCTGGTGTGTAAGACATAACACAGAAATATGAAGGCTGACAGGCCAACAGATGGAGGTCTGTGTCTAAACGAATATAAATGTTTAGTTCGTTGGGAATGAAGTGGGGATTAATAAGAAGGGCTGTGAGGAGACGAAAATAGCAGGAGAGCTATGGTGGGAATTAAAGAGAAACTAAGTAATGCGCATCATCCTCTTTCAGAAGAAGGAAGTGTAAAATAATAGAGTGGCTAAAGAAGGAGGGAAGAGACAGAGCCATAAAAAGGATAAAAAAACTGTGTGTGTGTGTGTGTGTGTGTGTGTGTGTGTGTGTGTGTGTGTGTGTGTGTGTGTGTTCATAGGTTCATAGGTAGGTACTAGGCTATTGGCCCTAGGGCCTATATAAGCCTAGCCAAAAAAGTACCCTGGCTTTTTCCACCCAAGAAAATTATTTTCCTGTGCTCCTGTTGAGCAGAGCCACAGAGGTGATCCCCGGAGTGAATTTCCTATTTCCCATCCAATCATCAAGATTTTTCTTGAAGAGTGCTAATGAGGAGTTTTCTTTGATATAGATAGGTAGTTTGTTTCAGAGTATGGGAAGTATCTGGGACAGGAATCTATCCCTCCAGCATGTTCTGTTTATTGTGGTGACAAGGTTTAAGTCTCTAGAGCATGTAGCTAGGAGGGATTGGGATTTCTTTAAGTGTAGCATGTCCAACAGCTCTGGGTTTGACATAGCTTTGCATGTTAGGCAGAGATCCCCTCTGAGCAGGCGATATGTGATGGAGTAAAGCTGGAGTTTTTTGAGACAGTCTGCGTAGGGCATCTGTTTGAGGCCAGTAATCCTCTTTGTGAGATATTTCTGCGGCCTTTCCAGTTGTTGTAGATGTCTTGTGAGGTACATACCAAAAGGGGCACTGTACTCTATAATGGGTCTAATGAGTGATGAGTAGAGGGGAACAATGACCTCTTTTTTCCTGGATGAGAAACCTTTCGTGATGAGGTGTGCCACGTAGAAGGATTTCCTGACTACTGTGGCAATGTGATTATTAAAGGGGAGACTACTGTCCACCTGTGTCCCAAGGTTTCTTATCACACTTTCGATGTTAAGTAGACTACCACCTATGTAGTAGCTCATGGGTACAGAGTTTTTACCAAAGGGGTGACAATGCACTTTTTGGCATTGAGCTTGAGGCCATGGCTTTGACGCCAGGCATCTGTCTCCGTGAGGCCCTTTTGTAGGATGTCCACATTGTTAGGAGTTTCAATTATGGCTCCTAGTTTGCAGTCATCTGCGAACTTCATTAGCCAAAGACCTTCTGTGTTAGCCTGTACTTCAGAAAAGTAGATACCAAACAGGAGAGGACCCAGGACTGAACCCTGTAGTACTCCACTTGTCACTGGTCTGAAGTCGGATTTGGAGTCTGCTACTTTCACAGTGTGGGTTTTGTCAGTGAGCCAGTTGGCAACCCATCTTGTGACATAGGGATTTATACCTAGTTTCATGAGTTTATCTATAATTCCAGAGTGGGGGATGGTGTCAAAAGCCTTGGCCAGATCTAGATAGGCTGTGTGAACCACCTTACCCTCTTCTACGGCTTTGGTGACTGCTTCAAAGAAGTCTATTAGGTTTAGGAGACATGATCTGCCTTTTACAAATCCGGACTGGGTGGGGTCTAGAGTTTGGAGATTACCAGTGTCTTTGTGTATAAGATCCATGATGATATGTTCCATGGCCTTGCAAGACCAGGCTTGTTAGGCTAATGGGGCATTAGTTTCTGGGGTCCATGGTGGCTCCCTCTTTGTGGAGTGGGATAACCGTTGTTGTGCGCCATTCAGTGGACACAAAGCCTGAGGTGAGGCTATGACTGAACATTGTGCTTAGGTAGGGTGCCAGTTCATTTTGCAGTTCATGTAGAGCGCAGCCTGGGATGTTGTCAGGTCCCATGGATGCTGTGTTCTTGGCTTTGGAGAGTGTGGTTTTTACCTGTGCAGCCGTGATTACAGGAACTTTGCATTCTTCTGGTATAGAGATGGGCCCTTTAGGGGTGAAAGGGGGCTAAAGTTAGCACTGAACCTATCTGCCAGAATGTTGGCAATATCAGTTGGTTCTGTATATTTAGTGCCATTGTGCTGTAACTCAGAGCAGATCTGAGTGTTGCCATTGGGATTCTTGACATAGCTATAGAATGCTTTGTGATTGTCTTTAGAATCAGTGGCGATTTTATTTTCATAACTAGCTTTGGAGGATTTTATGAGGGATCTCAGCTTCTTACTGAGGCTGACCAGGGAGTTTCTCCAATCATGGGATTTTACTCTTTTTTGCAACAGTTTCTTTCTTCTGTTGTAGAGTTTGTTTATGGTAGGGGACCACCAGATTGCCTTCCTTTTTTTTGGAGGATAGCATCTTGGTTCTGTTAGGGATAGCACAATCCATGCACTCGTGTAAGTGCTTATAAAGTGCATTTGTGTAGGATTCAGCAGTCATACCTCTATTGTCCATCTGCATGGGTGTCTTTAAGTTTGCCACTTCTGTCTTAAAAAGTGTGAAGTTGGCTTTGGAGAAATTTTTTATGGTGGTTTCCCTAATGGGTGGTGGGGGCAGGATGTGGATGTCTAGGGTGATTAGCTTTTGGTCGGATCTGACCAACGAGGAATTGACCTCTGGTGTGGAACACCAGTCGTTCATGTTGGTAATGACCAGGCCTAGGATATTGCTGCCCCTGTTGGGGGTGTGGATAAGTTGATCCAAGGAGCTGGAATTTATGAATTCCAGAAAAAGTTGAGCAAAAGAGTTGGTACATGAGTAGTTTTCCCAGCTAATGGTGGGGTAGTTGAAATCACCCATTATTAGGGTGTTGGGCTGTACCCTAATATTTTCCAGCGTATCAAGAAATGAGGAGTGGTAATCCTGGGGCATGGTGGGAGATCTGTAGCAAGTTATAATTTGGGTTGCGGTCTTGCCTAGAGTTAGCTGCACTTGGATAATCTCGGATGCATTATGCTGAGCAACTAGCCTGGAGATGTGGATATCCTTAATGAATATGGACATGCCTCCGCCTTTAGTGTTTTGGTCCAGGTTAGGTGGCCGAAAGGTGTGGTATGAATTATAGCCTGGTAATGCAGGAGTGCTGTCTGGAGCCTTGAACCAGGTCTCTGTCACTGCACAGATATCGATGTTCTCCATTTTAAGGAGTGCCTCAAGTGAATGCATTTTGAGGTTTAGACTTCTAGCATTGAGTAGCATTACCCTTAGATTTTGCTTGCTTGTACCTGTTAAGGTGGTGAATTTGTCATTTGAACCTTGCATAAAAAAGGCACTATAGGGCTGGCAAGAGCCTTAGCCAGTATCCAGAATCCCAACGGTGACAGGTGCAGGCCATCTCTGGCAAAGCATCGTGGTCTGTCGATCATGTCATCTGAGGCAGACAGATACTGGATCCCCTTAGAATGACACCAGAAGCTTAGCCAATTCTTGAAGTCAATCATTTTGTCCTTGTACTGTGGTATCATCCTGGATGATGGCAGGATGCTCCTCAGGGCTAGGGTCATACCTGCCTGGGCTACAAGATCGGAGCTCCTCCATGTCTCTTTTCATGTAGTCCAGGGAGGTATATCTCAGGTCATTCACACCAACATGGACAATGACAGAGTCATATTTGTACTTGTTATGGAGTGACCTGAGTGCGTGTTTTATGTGATGGATCCTGGCACCTGACAGGCAGCTGACAGTAACTTTCTCCTTGTTTAGCCTGGTGAGTGGAACATCAGTGTGCCTGACTATAGAGCTACCTATGACTAGAGTGTTGGGTACATTTTTATGCCTTATGGCCGTGGTTGAGTGGCACACTGAATTTGTGGGCTATGTGTCATTTGGGTTGCATTGGGGGTGGAGGTTGCT
This sequence comes from Protopterus annectens, assembly GCF_019279795.1. NCBI lineage: Eukaryota > Metazoa > Chordata > Ceratodontiformes > Protopteridae > Protopterus > Protopterus annectens. Next base: position 348,095,173 of record NC_056726.1, read on the forward strand.
TGCGTTTCTGCTTTGGAGGTTCCTGTTGCTTGAGCAGATTTTTATTGAGAGCCTCTGGGAATGTAGGTTTGTGTTTCATGTTTCTATGTGTGTGTGTGTTTGTGGTGTAGGTTTTGAGGGACTATGTGATGAGTGTGGTGTGGTGCAAGTGTTTACCTTCTCTTGACTGTCTAGTCCAGTCTTGTGTGAAGAGAGCTTTGCTTCCAGTTTGGCTACATAAGTGCATCTCTCACAGGTTGTAGTGATGGGTGGTAGGAGGAGAGGGTTGTATGTGTACATGAGGCAATTGCTGCATTGTCCCAAGATGCCCAGATTCATCAGGTAGACAGGAGAAAACACCGGGAGCTGACCCTTAGACATGCCTGAATAGGTGCTTATTTATTAAGTATTAAAAACTGTTTTCCTCTAGACAAGTAAGGAAAGTTGAGTGCTGTAGTAATTTGTAGCTTATTTAGTGTGTGTGTGTCTAGGAGTGAGGGTAGGGAATGCAGACATAAGGACCTGGAAGCTACACAGACAATTGCATGAGGACTTGACTTGCCATTGTCTTACTGAAAAATCAAACTGGATGTTAAGGAGTTCAATTAGAAATGCTGAATTACTTATTCTCCCATTTTATAAACAAATATGCATGCAGAATGTAATGCTATTTATTTTATATTTGCTTCCCCCAGTACCAGGATTTGGCCCTTGGGTGCAAATGCATATTCCTAATTCTGTCACTCATTTCCCACATGGGGTAAAAATAAAAGGCAGTGGTGAGAAGATGACCATCATCATAGAGCAGTCTGAGGACCTCTTCTACTTCTTTTGTCAATGAGTCCCTCTCACTAAACATAACCATGTAAGACTTTCAATACCCATACATGAGTTTCCTCATGTCAAGGGATAGGTGAAGGATCCAGCCATTACATTGCCACTTGTACATTTCCTCAGTCTTTCTTAGGGCTGCTGAACTTCTTCTTCTGCTTCTTCTTCTTTCAGCTTTTTCCCAGTTAGGGGTCGCCACAGAGGATCAGTTGTCCGCTCATGATTGGCAGTGGAGTTTTTTTTACAGTGTCAAGTTGCCAGCCCAGTGCCCAACCTTCCACAGAAGGCACACACATGCACACACTCACACCTAGGGCCAATTTAGAGTGTCCAATCCACCTACAGCATGTCTTTGGGATGTGGGAGGAAACCGGAGCACCTGGCGGAAACCCACGCGGCCACAGGGAGACTCCGCACAGAAGGCACCCCAGCCAAGGATCGAACCGGAGAACCTCTTGCTGTGAGGTGACAAAGCTATCCGCTGCACTACCATGGCCACCCTAGAAGAGAAAAGACCCCTTCAGGAAAAGAGTGAAGGCTACTGTCAGAGATGCAGACAAATGAGGAAAACATCAGGGGGAAAGTATAGTGGGAATGCCAGGAACTTTACAAACAGGATAGCACTGGTTCAAGTGCTTAAAGGTAGTACTGTAATGGTACCACTGAAGTGGTTGTGATGAATATAAACAAGAATGGACAGGAATTATTTTCAAATAGCTACAACATTTCTGTACTTCTTTGTATAGCGGAATGGAGATGCTGTACTTCTTTATATTGGTATATAAAAAAAATATATTAAATCAGCAACTAATAGTGTTACTGAACCCATAGCCTTGAATTAGCAACTTCCATCAGAAAATTTAACTTACAGACTGCTATTTTTCTATAAAAGCTTTGGTATCTCTAAACATTAGGCATAACTTGATAAGAGTAATTCTTCAGTTTTAGGATTATTATTAAGCATTTTTCATATTGCTTCATGCCACCCTTCCTGCACTGTCTGGGTGCCACTTACAACACTAAGGAGTGGATGGTGGTAGCAATATTTTTCTGCACCTAGATTGGCTAACTGTTATATATAATTCCACTCTGGTAAGCCTATAGAGAAAGTTCTGAGAATAGGCATGGACAAGTTTCTGAATCCTAACTGTTTTGCATAGGAGTAGCAAGATCATGGTGTCACACAACAAGGGTCTTATCAGGCCAATCGGTCCATCTTTTATGAGTGGATCAAGTTTCTGAATCCCAACTGTTTTGCAATGGAGTAACAAGATCATGGTTTCACACAACAAGGGTCTTATCAGGTCAAGTGGTCCATCTTTTATGGATGGATCACTACAGAGACAGACAGACAGACAGATCGCACAGCTGCTAGTGGATTTGGTCTGTCTTAGTTAGAGCAATGACTTTGACACTGTGCATTCTGGGATATTGATAGGCAAGGTATGGATCAAAATCTTGAGAGGGAATCCATTGATTGTCAAGTAGTAAATAGCGATGTATTCTTGATGGATCAAATATAGATAAATATCAGTAATGAGTTGAATGCCACACTGTTCAGTTATATGGTCAGCATACCTTTCAACCTCTTAGTACAAAAAATCTAGACAAAGCCTAAAATAATGGGACAACAAAAGCCCAAAAATAGGAACAAATTTTAAATATTGCTCTTATTAATTTAGAATGTAGCTAGGTTAACACAAAAGCCCAAAAATAGGAACACATTTTAAATATTGCTCTTATAAATTTAGAATGTTGCTAGGTTAACCGAATTTGTATTAGTATGCATTTTCTGAAGGATATAAGGTTTCAAACTGAAATGTACATCCTTATTTAATGACTTCAATCCTCACTGATTTGCCAGAAAACACATATTTTATGAGGAAGAGACCAAAATTATGAGGTGAAAATCTGGACATTTGAGAGGTATGATGGTCAGTGCAGCTTGACATATCTTAATGGGTTCCTATTAGAACTCCGATTGCTTGAAATGTCGAATGTCATATGATCGACATTTCAAGAGTTTGAAGGCTAAATGTAACGGTGCCGTTCAGTGCAGAATGGGAGAATTTCCCTTTTCTGCACTGAAGTGCGATCTCGGAGTTAGTATATTTAAGTAGCGGGGTGTGGGAGGTGCATGGGGGCTTGCCCCCCTGCCTGTACCATTAAGGTAAGTTTTTTTTTATTTGTTTTATTATGTATTCAAACTTTTAAACTTTGATCATATGTTGTTGAACATATGGGATTCGAAGTTTAGAAAGTTTGACTATATAATATAGACCCATCTTAACAATATGCTGGAATTTGGTAAATAAAAGAAAGACATTCAGTCATGAAGGCAAGATTTGCATGGGCATGCTTCACTGAGACCTGTACTAGTAGGGCATTCCAATATCTGACACTGCTGATTTAGTGAAAAGCAGTGCAACATTATTACTTAATACTGGTATTTAGTGATAATATGCATCCTAGGGTGGTGGTGGCCTTAAAGATGACCAATGTGGAAGAGGACTGGGGGAGGTTATAGTTACTCCTCCTAGGCTAAATTAAACAATGCAGTATGAGTGGGCAGTGGTGATTTGTAATACTGAGATAGGCTACACCATTGGTTGTGTATACTCAAAACATGGTCATGTTATCCTAAGACTCTGCTTGAAGTCAATAAGTCTGAATCTTGTAATGTAACATCAGTTGTAAAAGTGATGCATAAACAGAGAGAGAGTGAGAGACAAACATAACGAGAAAGAGATCAAGAAAGGATTAGGTATCTTAAGAGCATAAAATGGAGAGTCACCAAAGTCATAATTGGAAACAATAGGCTGGAATAAAGTTATTGACTCAGGGCATTAGATGTTTGTACACTGGAAAGAGACAAGGCAATGGTGTTACATTATGGCTGAATTTTAGTATAAAAGTAAGTGACATGATAGAAAAGGAAGTGCAGAGGTGATGGCTAACGCCTTCAAGTGTGATGACTGAAAACTAACTTATGAAAAAGTGCTATTCATATAGAAAGAAAAAATGCATTGCCAGGAAGAGAACAGCTCAAGGTTGCCTGAGATAATGGCACTACAAGTGATCGAACAACATTGTGATAAATCACGTAATCCCACCTACACCAGCCCAGACACAAATCCTGACCTGAAATTTTACCGCACCAATGAAATACCACTTTATCCAAGGTATAACAATCTCAGCGCTATTATAATTTGATGGTGGTTTGGGAGTGTTAACATTTTCTCTTTTTAGTAACCTAGAGTATAGCATGAAGGCTGTTGTGTTTAATATTATATTGTTTGGTGTTGTGTTTTTAAGCTATGTTTTATGTAACCCTTGGAACAGATGGAGGACAAGGTGAGACAGTACTGCATGGTCTTGTTAATGCATGATGACAGAATCCACAGACCATGTGTATTCATCCCTCAAACCAGTGGTAGTAATACTCATATGTCATGTACCAATGTGGAAGAACAAGAGCATTCCACTAAATTCAAAAATGCCTGCTGCTGATACCAGCCTTGATGTCTGAGACAAGTGTGACCTAGATTTAGAAAATGGAATCCACAGTGCTGCCCCAATAGTTACTCAGACAAGCTGTTCCAGTACTGGAATGGGCAATGAGACAAGCTGTTCCAGTACTGTAGAGAAAAGACAAGGTAATTGAGGATGCAGCATTTTATTTATTTGTAGTTAGTACCTTGGTAAAGTGTGTGATGGCATGAAGTAGTGCCAGCTGTGCCAGGGGGAGTAGGGCAGTGTATGTGTAACATATGCCAGCATAGCTAGCTGGAGTTTTATAAAGAATTATATATCATTTGATTATCAAACTGATTTGTATAGATGCTTATGTTAAAAATGTATTTGTAGAGTTACTTGTGTTAAAAATGTATCAACAGTGGGTCCTACTGGACAGAAAAGAAATATACATGTATATCAGACTGTATTGTTGAGCTGATGATATATATATATTTTAACAGAGGATACTGGAAGGGAAGGGGTTAAGCTCAGCTCAGCTAACCTTAAGGAAAATAGCTTAAACTGAAATGACTTGGTTTAGGCCATAAACATTTTATGTCAGGTCTGAATGTAGCCAGAGACGCAATATCTGTGAAAATCATGGGCTGGGATCCTGCTCTGTTGTCCTTAGTGGTGAACTAATTGCTACCCTGGGGTGCCACAGAATGACTTGCTAGTTTCTGCAGGAAGGGTGAAAGTGTTGGAATTGTTTTACAGTTTCCAGATGCTGTAATAACCCTTACTGAAAGTTCTATGTGTGTATTTGAACATCAGTGCTAGAGTCTGACTCAGATTCTAGTGTGAGGGTAGTGTGGGAGCCACAGAGGCAGGTGACCAGATTGATATTCTGTAGCCAGCACTGAAATTGTATTAGAATACTAGTGAGAGAAGTGAGGTGAACACTCTGTTTTTTGATCTGACAAGACACTCATCCTCGTTTATCTTGCCTTGCTTTAGTAAGTAAATAGGGAACAGTAATTATTAAGTCAAAAAATATAATGAGATTATCTAAATGTAGTTTTTTTTACTATTTATTTATTTCTAATCTTGATTCCTGCTTGCTTTGTCCTTTTGTCATGACTTAGTTCTTCTTTTTATTAAGTTAGTAGGTTTATAACCAATTCTAATTTAATGAGGGGTTCTTTGTACAGAAGTGTATCTTTTATACATTGATTGGCTTTTGTTATAAAGCCAACTTTTTCATGTAAATAGGTTTTAAAGCAAAAACCGTGTATTTCTTTAAATGTTGGAAAATCATTGTGATGTCATTGCCAATTATACTATTTAACATGGTAATGAAATTTCACTGTTGTTTCATTTTTGTCTGAAGAAGGTGGGGAAAATTTCCTTACCGAAAGCGCTCACGTATTAAAGGGTTATTTGACGATATCCAGCCTGTTCCTTGCTTTTTGGATTTTGTTACCTTTAAAGTTTTCCATTTTTTTTCTGCATTTGTCTGAGTCTTTCCATCTGTGTTATTTTTATATTTCCTGTGCTGAAATGCTGGTGTTTATTGTAAAAAGAAATTCAGTAGTTTCATGTTTTTTATTTGTTATTAAATATATCTAAGCCTTTCATTGTGACTGGTCTTTTAGAAAATATTTAACCTTTGAGAGTACTTGCATTTATTTAGTGGAACTGTGGCTCCATGTTCCTAAATGTCTTGCTGCTTGGTTAAGCACTACAATTTGTATAAGTATTAATTTGAATAAGTGTAATTGGGTACCCTGGTAAGATCCTTAAAGTAGCTAGCTTCAGGAGTTCTTGTGCAGTAAACCTACCTTATAGTCTGAATGGAGGTAGAAGAGTGGGTAATCTGTGCCAGCTTTCACATGTGTTTCTGTGTGTGTGTGTGTGTGTGTGTGTGTGTGTGTGTGTGTGTGAACATCAAATCTCAAAGAGAGTGTATGTGATAGCTACTTAGAACAGGAGCACTGAGAGCACTGATTTCACTGAGAGGGTGGTGGAGGACTTGGCTTGGAACACCCGGCTAAGGACTCAGCTCAATAGTGGTCAGTGGGGAGTCCTATTTGGGGCCTGGACAGGAAGCCCAGCCCCAGGACTGGAGTGTGCAGTCTCTGTGTGCTCTTACGGGAACTTGTACTTGGTGCAGAGAGCTGCATCTGAAAATACTGTGTGTGTCTATTTTTCTCACAGTGAACATTCCCCACCGGTGTCAGTGGTGAGTATTGAGGCCCCTTGATCACTGACCCAGAGGAGGGACATCACATATTGGTGGCAGTGGTGGGATTGAGGCTACTTGATCACTGGCCCAGAGGAGGGATGTCACAAGGTGCACTAGGGATGGGCAGCTTGTTTCCGGGGGGGTGACACTGACAGTCCATTTGGGCTAACTGAATTACTCAGAGATTTACAGAAGGAAGTGGAACCAATGGCCTTTATGCACAGGTCTATGGAGTATAGTTTATTCGTAGGCTTTAATAATTTTGATGTGTTAGTTTGCTAGAAAAAAACATTAATTTATTATATCAGTGATTTTTCAAAAGAATTAAAGAAGAGAATAATCAGAAGAATGTTGGTGGGATCAAATCACCAACCTGCTGTCAAATGAAGAACTTACAATAAACAGATGTAAAGTGAGTATTAAGGACTGTGAAAAGGTGTTTGATTAACTGACAGATAGTATTACTTCATTTGGAGTATGTACTCACTAGATGTCTATGTCAAGGGAAGTTGGACGAAGTAGGGACAGCAGATAACTGAGAAGTAAATTGGACAGAGTATCTAGAGCAGTAACAACAAGAGAAAATATAGTGGCTGAATAGAGACATAAACCTCAAAGATCTTGGAAGAAATTGGGGCACTGAATGAATTAGGAATAGCTAGATATGGAAAAATACATTTGAAGAATATTTAGACAGAAATCAGCAAGGTCAAGATTATTGAAAAGGTACCTCATACATGATAAATGTTTATGTCTGCTGCATTTGCTGAAAACGGTCTCTGGACCAATTCATCTACCTGGTTAAGAAATAGGTAGGTAGATAGACAGATAGATAGATAGATAGATAGATAGATAGATAGATAGATAGATAGATAGATAGATAGATACATGTGTTCCAACTTCAATATTAGCCCTTTCTGAGAACAGAAAAAGTTAAATACCTCACAAACTTTAAAATGGGCAACATAATGATTTTAGCAGAGGTCAGTATTTATATGAAAATTCCCAGTCCCTCCATCTTCCAGTCTCAGGGAAAGTCAGCAGTCCTTAGGAATTCAACTCTTCCTTCTCTGTTTAGCTTTTTTATGTGGTGATTGAAGTTGGACATTTCTCACTGAAGTATACGATTCTGAAGGACAAACCACACCCTTCACCAGTACAAAAGACTTATTTTACTTTATCACCATTAAATATCTCTTGTAGAATTTTTATTATCCTTGTTGTTTTAAAGTGTTTGAAATAAAGTGCCAATGATTTCTGCAATCTTTAGATTAAAGTGTACAAAATAACACAGCGTTTCTTATTTTTAATGTTTATTCAGAGGACACACTTGCCCATATTATGACTGTCCTGTGAAAAGAGGTACAGGTGGTATTTTGTTTAATGCCTCAGTCTGACTGGACCCTTGTGAGCTGTAAAGACAGGAACCCTGATGTTTGCACCAGCAGGCACTGTCATCACATTTCATTATAGATTTAACCCTTTTTTATTCTCACTTAAGCATTTTTTTTCTCTCAGACATGCTGTTGATTTTTAAATGACTTTAAACTGTCTGAAACTTTATAGTATGGTCCCTTTCTCCTCCCTATGTTTTACTTAGTCTACAGAGGACTGGCTCCTGTAGTTGAACCATTTTATCTGCCCTCCTGTGGGAAGTCTGCCCTCATGTAAAAAGAAGACTTTCATCTCATTGACTTCATCAGATCTATCAACACCTAAAAACAACCCAGAGTTGTAATAAACCATCAGTTACTTACCCAATCAATATTTTTGATTACAAAACACTTTTAAGAGACATGGATTAATCTAAACCTGGTGGTGCTGCTGCATCCAACACAATCTGCCAGTGTAGCTGTTTCATTTCCACCAGTATACTAATATTTGTGCTGCTTGTTATATGATATATTTTCTGGAACTTGGAATATAAAACCATGCTTTGCATTGTCTGTGATGTGTTTATATAATGCATTCATCTCCACTTTCCTTTTTAACTTCTGACAGTTTCCTGAATTATCCATTCTTTTAACTTCATATTTTCCAGAAAAACATGAACAATCCTCACACACTACACAATATATAACAACCAGTATTACTATCATAACAGTATGCAGACTTATATCTCTTCACTATCACTGAATATATAAGAATATCCTTTTTTTTTAAAGCAAGAAACATCTTTATAAAATTATCACATATGACATAGACAATCATACATTTATGTAATTGAAAACAAATCATATTGACATATTTTGAGTTGCAAACATTATACATTACTTATAATCATTCCAGTCATTGTCAGTCATACATTAAAAAACACAGTTAAATCCTGCCTTCCTTTAAACCTCATTCCTCCTCCAAAACATTATTCTGCATGTATTGTTCCTACAATTCCCATTTTTTCTATGACATTTCCTCCTATCCTTTTCTCAGGATCCCACTTCCAGTACTTTTCTCTATGTTACTATATTCGTTGCTTCTACTACCGATGGTTTAGACTTTGATTATCATTTTCTAGGAATTGCTTTTTTGGCAGCCACCAAACTTAGCAAGGCTTTACTATGTCTAGGCAATACCGATTCTATATCAGAGCTCAAAAAATAATTTAGTTAGACCAATTTGCTCACCCAGTAGCTCTGTTAGAGAAGTCTGCAGGGAATTTTTAAAGTCTGCCAACTCATTACCTTCTCAAAAACATGTTCCCAATTATCTCTTTCTTCCCCATCACCTCTCCAACAGTTCCAATATACCTGAGGAAAAATTATTTGGAGTCTGCTTGGGGTATAAAAATACCAAGCAAAGAGAATAAATCTTTTAAACTTTGTTGCATATTTGGGAGCCATACATATATCCCCTCCATTGTTTCTTTGTGAATTTATTATTCAGTCTCTTCCCAATTCTTTCTAACCTCCTGTGATTGATTCCTATAGCTATCACGCAATATTTTATATGTTCTATTAATTATGTCTTTTTTAACAACAGCTTCTGTTCTAGATAAGAATATCTTTTCTTTTAATATATTTGCTCATACTACAGTTATGTCACCCAAAAGTACCACATTTCTAGTTGAAGCTCATTAATTGGTTAAATAACTTATGGTTTATTATAAATATAAGATCTTCATTGATGTTGTTAGATCTGATTAAATCAGTGTAATGAAAGCTTGTTTTTATTATTTAATTTGAAATAAAATGCTGTATTCATACCATCTGTGTTTTTTTTTTTTTTTTTGCTGGAGTTAGTGTCAAATCCATTGCAAGAAGTATTGGCGGTATTTTTTTCAGAGGAAAGGTAGTGTGTTTATGAAATAACATTTTATTATAAGAGGAGGAAATAAAAACAATGGTATGATTTTTACAAATGTCAAGTGATGGTAGAAAGAACTGGAAAAAGAGCAAAAACAGGTAAACAAATGTAGTCTGTGGTAGAATGCAAGAAAACACACTGGGATTCTGGGAGGAAAAGTGAATTTCATCAAAAGATGGCAGTCAGTCATTCACTTCTATGGGAGAACTTATGGCACTGGTAAGTATAGCAGAGCTGTGTGTGTGTGTGTGTGTGTGTGTGTGTGTGTGTGTGTGTGTGTGTGTGTGTGTCTGTCTGTTTGTGCACACGTGTGTCTATCTGTCTGGGTGGTTACAGTATGCCAAATAGCCATGGGATGCCAAAACTGGATGTGTGTGATATTGTGTGTGTGTGTGTGTGTGTGTGTGTGTGTGTGTGTGTGTGTGTGGTTAAGGTATGGCAGATAGGTATGTCATGCCAAAACTGGATGTATGTGTGTGTGTGTGTGTGTGGGGGGGGGGTGTATGTGTGTGTTTGTGCGTTTGCATGTGTCTGTGGGGTACATGAATGAGGCTGAATGAATGTGTGTGAGTGTGTGTGCATGTGTCTGTCTGTCTGGTTACAATATATTAGGTATGGGATGCCAAAACTAGATGCATGTGATTGTCTCTGATTGTGTGTGTGTGTGTGTGTGTGTGTGTGTGTGTGTGTGTGTGTGTGTGTGTGTGTGTGTGTGTGTGCATGTGTGCGTGTGTGCATGTGTGTATGTGTGTGTGTGTGTGTGTGTGTGTCTCTGTGAGTATGCATGTTTGCATCTGTCTGCAGGGGGCATAAATGAGGCTGAATGAATGTGTTTCTGTGTCTGTCTGTCAGTCTGGGTGGTTATACTGCAGCAGATATGTATGGGATGCCACAACTTGTGTGTGTGTGTGTGTGTGTGTGTGTGTGTGTGTGTGTGTGTGTGTGTGTGTGTGTGTGTGTGTGTGTGTGTGTGTGTGTGTGTGTGTGTGTGTGTGTGTGTGTGTGTGTATTTGTATATATGGGTGAGTGTTTCCATGAGTGTAACTGATTGTGTGAGCATTTGTGGATGAGTACATATGGGTATATTTGTGGGAACATGTGTGTGCATGTGCGTAAGCATCCATTTGTGTGCATATAAGAGGTATGTTTGCTAATGTAATGCGTGGGCTGTTATGGAAAGTTCTAGTGAGGTCAGATGTGACAGGACAATGTTTAATTCAAAGGTATGGTAATAATCTAACAATTAGATTGTCCTCATTATACCTGCACCATGTCTGTGAACCAGAATTTGTCAGTGTCATGCTAGATGACCAGCCTAAGATGAGCATTTGGCATTGGTGGAAAGAAATTCCTTGAACCCTAGGGACACATTCTCAGGAAGTACAAAGCATCTATATTTACTGACAATTTGTACGTTTTTTGTTGCATTCTGTTTTTGCTTGTAGCCATCACCTCAGGAACTGCTCTACACTTTTCTAGTTTCTTATATGTTAATATGCTTTCCATTTTTGCTGTTGATTGGCATAGCATATTAAGCATACAATGTTGTTGTTGTTGTTTGTCTTTCAGCTTTTCCCGGTTAGCGGTCGCCACAGCAGAACTCTGGTCCGCTAATGATTGGCAATAGATTTTCATGAACGCCGAGGTGCCAGCTCGACGTTCAACCTTCAATGAAGGCATGCCCATTCACGCATGTCTTTTGAACTCTCACCCAACTGCGGGGAAGACATGCAGACTCCACACAAAAGGCACTCCCCACACTCCAACTGAGAATCGAACGGGAGAACCTCTTGCTGTGAGGCAACAACACTACTGCTGCACTACCATGGATATATTAAGTATACAATAAATCGATGAAATGCAGAGATGCATAAAAAAAGGAGTGGGCAAGGCAAAAAGGAAGTTGTAGCTCTCTGCTGAACTCACTAAATAGCTGCCGAAGGCTGTTCTTAAAAAATAGCTTAATGGTCTGAAAATTTTACTAGGTACATATTTGTAATGGATACAAAAATGACTTCTCTGTGGTATTTCCTTGAATGGTTTTGAATGAAGAAGAAATGAAAAAAAATGATAAATAAAGTTTAGAATTAGTACTATACAAATGAACAGGAGGATGCCTGCTTGCAAAGTCACGATATTCACTTCATCACGAAGCATAGAGCATTAAGAAGTGGAACCAGCATGGAGAGTGATGTAGCATCCATATGTCTGCTTGTTTCCTGGGTAAGGATGGTACAGATCCCAAACATATACACCACAGGAACAATTAGCCTGTGCTCAAAGAACATCTGAGATTCTTATGTTTATTAAAAGTGTTTGTATACTCTGCAGTTCACCACTTGGTGGATTTTTATTCCATTAGCACAGAAAGTGTACAGAAAAGGTTCTTAGGTCTCAAACTTTACTTCCTTTCCCCCTCTGCTTTTGCACATCTATGCGCTCTATAAAAATGAGCACTGTGACTTATTTTCCACTGTATGTTATTTCTCTGGATTCATGCACTGTTCAAAAATGGGAATCGCAATTAATGTTTTGGCATCAGATGTTAAATAAAAATTAGGCAAAATCTATTAATGCTCTTATAGATGAATATAACCTTAACACTTTGGTCAGATTTGCAAGAGTTTAGAAAATATATTCTAGATAAGCTGGTTTTAATCCCCTCAAATGCTAAAAATTCGATACCCAAACTTATTCAATATTTGATTTTATATACTTATAATACTTTACCATTTAAAAATAGTATATCATATATTTATAGAGCAATTAAACAAGCTCTAGATGTATATTCAGATAACTACTGGAATTCATTTTCAGTAATCAATAGTTTTATTCCCTCAGAAAAAAAAAACAAAATGTATTTCCTTCAGTCAGCCAGCAAAACCACTTCTTCCATTAAATGGAGAATCTTCACATGGAGATTTTAAAAATGAGTAAGATAACTAAACAAGATATTGTTTGCTGGAGATGTAATGCAGTAACAAACACTGGTTGGAATCATGTATTTTATGACTGTACTATTAAAGAAATTTTGGGAAGAAGTTAACACTTTTTTACAGGTAATTTTTATAGACAATTTTATGCTTACAAAGTCACTTATATTATTCAGTGCACCTGTTCCAGACTGTATAAATAAAAACAAATATTCTTTGCTCTGGTCTATACTATCCATTGCTAGGAAAATAATTACAAGAAATTGGAATTCCTCATCAATTCCCTCATTTAAAGAGTTTAAAGGTCTTCTCTTAGAAATATCTAAGCTAGAAATGTTAACTATCAAATCTAAATCTACAAGGAATACAAAATTATATTACAAATGGGAAAATGTACATGAATTATTAGTTAAAGAACTGGATAAATGATTAATGCAATAATCTTTCCTTTTTTTAACTTTTTAGTCTTTATTTTCATTTTTCTTCTGCCAAACTTAAATGAATTGATCTTGTTTGATATATAGTGAACATCATTGTACATAGTTTTCTGTGCTGTTATAGTTATTGTATTAATATTTTCTTTTTTAAATATTGTAATTTAAAAAAAAAATCAACTTATTCAATCTTTTTTCAAAATATCTGTTCATTATATTAATGTTTTTAATAAAGCTGCTAAAAAAATGGGAATCACCTAGTGTAGCTTTAAGTGACTATCTCCCCTGCCATAAAAAGGTCTGTCTTCAGCAAGAAGAAGAAGAATGTGGACTGATCACATTAATCATGTATATGAGCCTCTTATAAGCAGGAACTATAAATCTTTGTGTTATACAAACGAATATTAGCCTTTTATATTATATGTCAGAAGTTAATGAGCCATGTAAAAGTGGGCAAAGCTTCTCATATTACATGTGTTGCAAAACAGAATAAGTCTGGTGATAGCCTTATAAAAGCAGGCATTTTCAATGTTCAAAGTGTAAACCATTCTACTAGGTGGACCTGATGAAGCTCAGCTGAAAATGTTTTCTTAAATATAGTTCTATAGTTGTAACTCATACTGTGTTGTCATGTTTTGTTTGTTAGAAGTTAAAAATAAAAATAAAACCTTTTAACTAAGAATGAGGTTCCATAGGCTGCTGAGCTGGTAAACACTCATGGGTCTTTCAAGAATATTCAAATAAAGGAATAACCTCCTAGCATGGGATTGGCTCTGTGTTTTTCCATCTCCCAGAATTTCCTCCAATTAGCTCCAATGGATCCTCCGACCATTGTCTGTAACTGCCTTTATATAACTGCGTGTTGAATGTCATGTATTAGAACAATAACACATGTCCATCTACCTGCTTAACTGAATAAACTACTGGAAACTTCAACAAGATGTCTTTATTCGTCCCACAGAGAGAGTATCAGAAAGACAGTCTCCTAGATCTGCTAGCTAAAATGAATTTATCCGGACTTATCCTTTATACTCTGTTTCTTGTTAGTCCTGTCATCTTCTGGGTCATAGGTGGGATACCAGACGTCACTCGAGCCCTCTGAATTATGTCTGTTTACTGTCAATAAAGGCAGACAAAATATTCTCATTTCCCCCTGTCAGTGCCCACTTCAGTGTGTCTCAACATCCCACTGTCCTTCTGTGCTGCATTTTCACATGCTTTGCTGATCACCTGATATGGTAGCCCAAATCCCTTTTCGCTGCTGTTCTTTATACCACTTCCCCTCCAAATGTGTACTTGTTCTGTCGGTTGTTTCTTGCTATGTGCATTATTTTGAAATTTTCAGTAAATTTAAGTGGTCGCATGTTAGATCCTTCTTCGAATCATGCTAAATCCAGTTAATTCTTTCTCCATATTATTGCATATAATTTCAATGATGTATATTTGTGTCACCAGAAAAAGATGCATATTTTCCTTCCAGAACTGAATTAGTATCATTTATATAAGCACTGAAGAGTATGGTTCCAGTACCGACCCCAGCCTGAGATACAGCACTGGTAAGCAGTTAAAAAACACTTGTTAAAATCTTCCTAGAAATCAGTCTATTGTTATATGGAAATGTAAAGTACTTTTGAAAAGAAAATTGAATAGGTAGGTGTGACTGTAAAAACAACAGATTTCATCATTCAAGGCATCAACACAAGAAGAGGACAACCTGAAGAGCCCTTTGTTGAAAGTGAAAGTAGAACATGCAAAAGCTGGTTTGTTACTTAACAACAAAAAACCTAAAACTGTCATCTAATCCTATCAATTTTTTGCAGATAGATGAGGAAAAAGTGGAGGGCAGTGACTAATTTTTTCATGGTCTCAAAGCAAAGGGTTGTCCCTATTTTTAGGCTTGCTTCACCCCTTCACATAATTTTTTGAATTTCCTCTTAACGTGTGATTTTTGCAGCTGTCAGGTACATAGAAAAGCTCACTGTATGACCAAAATTCTAGTAGCACCAATAATTTAAAGAAAGAGCACACACAACTTACATCTCCCTTTTGAGAAGCAAAAATAAATTACCTTGTGTGATAAAATTTTGCAATAAAGGCTATGGCAAATCTGGATACATTTTTAAAGAGATAAGATATCACCAAAAGTCCGTGTAGTCAACATTATGGTTTTTCCTAGTGCTAACATATGGCTATGAGAGTCAGACTGTAAGTAAATGAGTTATCACTCTGCATTCAAACTATGAGTATAGCTGCACAAGAAATTATCTTTTTCTTTGTCTCGTCTAAAATGTACCAAATATTTAATTTAATTGTCTTTACGTGTTCAGCAGGCTCTGTATTTCCTTCATGTAATCTAATTGTACAAAATTAAAACTTTGTTGGAGCTTTTCTCTCCAGACTGACACAGAAAAATGGGTTATGCCCAGTAAGACTTTCCCAGTCAACAAAAACAAAAAACAAATAAATAAATAAATCACTAAGAAATAAGGCTATGCCCCAGAAAATTAATGCTTTCAAGTAATGGTGTTTAATAAGACTTTTGAAAATTATATGGACTGCAGGAAGGTCAAACAGGTTAATACTTAAAGAAATAAATCCAGACTTTTGACTGGAGCACATGATAGCAAAGCTAAAACTCAAATACTTTAGCCAGATAATGTGAAGACAGGATTAATTAAAAAAATACGCTGGTGATGGGAAACATCCAGAGCAAAAGAAGAAGGGAAGGGCAGAGGCTAAGGTGAATGGACAGCATTACTGAAATAATGAATATGAATTTGAAAGAGCTAAAGGAATCAGTTCTTGACAGAGAGGCCTGGTGTGTGACTCAATGATTTCCCTGAAGCTGAGGTCCAGGTCAGGTGTTTCTGTCTGTGTATTGCTGTCCATGTTGTTGTTTGTCTTTCGGCTTTTCCTGGTAAGGGGTTGCCACAGTGGAACTCTGGTCCGCTAATGATTGGTAGTAGATTTTTACGAAACGCTGAGGTGCCAGCTCGACGCCCACCCTTCAACGAAGGCACACCCATTTACGCATGCATGTCTTTCGAACGCTACCCAACCGTGGGGAGGACATGCAAACTCCACACAGAAGGCACTCCCAAGCCCAGCCAATAATCGAACAGGAGAACCTCTTGCTGTGAGGTAACAACGCTATCACCGTACCACCGCGGCTACTATGAAGAAAAATTCATCTGTCTTTTCCTGCTTAGTGGCACCACTAGTTTTTCCTTTAATTCCTAAGAATTGTAGGGTAAATCCCACTGTACCCCATGGCTTTGTGCAGCATCATTTCCTGAGTTCTTGCATGAAACCTTCTTATGTGATTAGACTATGATAAACCTAACTATCTATGGCACTTCTGTACTGATATGATAATCAACCTTCTCTTCTTATGCGACTGCTGAGAAGTATTTATTTACTAGTCCTGTGTTTTTATGATCCATTTCCACCAACTTTATCCATTTTTTCCAGTTTTTGTGTCCCTAGCTCCACATGACCATAAATCACACGTTCGTTTTGGTATCCCTATCAGACACATTAATTCCCCCCTAGGAGTGGTTGCTTCTCACTGACCCATTTCTTGTCCTCTGGGGCAAGAGCTGAGTAGTCGGACCACTGCCATCATATACATCGGGGATGGGCCATTTATTTATGCATTTACATTCTCCCCTGCTGTAACTGTGCCTTCCATATTAGACTTGCATTATAGGCACAGGCATAGTTCGAAACATGCAGCCTGTAGTTAACAGTATTTGGACACACTGAAAATGAAGCTACCACATAACCTCTCAGTGGCTCAACCATGGTTCTTCCCCCATGGTGGGTGTGCTGACATCTACTGTTGAACATCTATCTCTCCTGTACTCGGCCCTCCATTGCCTGGGCATTAGTTGAATCCATATCAGTTATGGCAAAAGTCAGGCCTTTATTCCTTTGGGCTGTGGATCTAGCTGAATTCTATCCATTTTATTAAACCTCACTATTCCTCCTTTTGTATCTCTCTTTCCTCATCTGTATATGTGTTAACAGGTTTACTTCCTGTTTTGAGTGAATCGACTATTTCTTTTCAGTTTGTGTATAAAGAAAAGATAGTCAATTCTATTAATAAGTGCAATAAACTTTTTTTATATACACAGATGAGCAATGAAAATTACAATGGAGGTGATTGACAGCAGAGCATAGTCAGTACTTTGTTAAGCTGTATAGTCTAACAGGTGGCAGACAGAACAGGAAGCAATACAACACTGCCTTGGAGTTAAGTTTCAATGTATAACAAAATATGGTGAGTTTCATTATATCCTCTTACAATTCCTGGATGTTTGTCATTTATTTTAAACACACCACTTCTGCTATTCCATATTATGTTTATTATGCCTTGAGGATATCACAGAGACATTTTTATCTATCACTTATGGTCTGTATCTCATGAAATGCATTACTGGCGTGTTGTAATGATACATGTAAACACATTTGATAAGACTAAGGGATTCAATAACACCTACACTAAGTATACACTGTTCTGAGTGAACAGACAACACAGGCATAACTCACTCATTCTTCCTCCTAATTTTAGTTTTCCTACTGATATTCTTGCAGCTTTAAATATTGACAGGGATTCATAAAGGTTACCACAAAGTGTAGACTACATGTACACTTAGTGTAATCTTTCTGAGTGACTAGAAAGCACAAAGAATGTTGTTGTTTTTCTTTTGGCTTTTCCCGGTTAGGGGTCGCCACAGCGGAACTCCGATCCGCTAATGATTGGCAGTAGATTTTTACGGTGCCGAGGTGCCAGCTCTACTCCCAACCTTCAACAAAGGCATGCCCATTCACGCATGTCTTTCGAACGCTTCTTGACCATGGGGAGGACATGTAGACTCCACAAAGAAGGCGCTCCAGCCGAGAATCGAACGGGAGAACCTCTTGCTGTGAGGCGACAATGCTACCGCTGCACCACCGTGGCTTAGAAAACACAACGAATATGGTACGGATATTCTTGAATGCATATCTTGTACACTTAGTGTACACTTAGTATAGGCTTTATTTAATCTGGCCCATAATGTGAGACTGGCAGACAAATCAGGAACTTAAAAAGCCTTGAGTGGCTGTGTGAAAGGGGGGAAAAACAGCACCTACCGAAATCAGATAATCATTTAAAAAAAAGATTCAGTTCTTGACCTTCTGATACATTATTAGTGAAAATAAAATCAAAGCTAGCATATTTCAGCTATTTGTAACATAATAATTTCTTACAACTATATTAGTTTTTATATTTATTTATAGATTCATTTTATATTTCTTAATTAGGAGGTCTAGCTGGAAGGTCCTATTTTCAGTGGATTTCCACGGATCAAAGTCTCCAGAAAATAAGAACAAGTAATACAGCTAAATTCAATAAGAGGGACAAGAAATCTGCACATCAAAAACTTAGAATTTTACAATATAAAAACAGTAATAAGGAAGTTAGACAAGTTAGGACAACAAAACACAATAAAAGCAGTATAACTTTACAACATGAATACATAAAAATAAAACCAGGTGTTGGGAAACTGGATAAATGTACAATCTTAGCTTTATAATTAAATAGAATTACTGCAGATTTTTTGTTGTACCTGATAGTAAGACTGTTTCTAGCTATAGTAAAAAATGCAAATAAATCTTATTTGACGAGTCATCACTCAATTGAGAACTGATATGCTAGGAATAATGCATGGATGTGTAGACATTGAGTATTCTGTAATTAGGTGATAATGCTTTGTAGTTAAATGGATGTTAGACTGCAAGATGTTATGGTAAGGTATATTTATGGTTCTTTTATGTTTATGAATGGTGCAATGACTAGCCATAGTTTTATGTACTAACTACAATGTTGCGGACATCCTTTTGATGTTCCTGTCTTTTCATTTGATGTTTTTTGTCTGGTTTGCCATACTTATTATCTGGTCAGTTTACATTTTAATACTAATTTCAAAATTTATCTTCAGTGTATATTAAAACATTGCATATATTATACCCATAGCGGGACCCCCACCCCACCAAGAAGAATTAAAGCGATTGTTCTGCACAGTCCTGTGTGGCCCTGCATGGCTAAGCGATAAGTAGGGATAGTACATTAGAATGACTGCATGCACCCAGAAATTAAGACAGAACTGAAAAAAATGCTGTCCTATTTAAAAACTTATAGTGTTTTCTGTCTCTTTTGTGATGCTGCACAGCCCAATATGTTCATAAGAACTAGGAGATAAGTTTTGTAATGCTATCACGATTCTACCCATCCCAGCAGATATTTTTCTGCATTCACTAGCTGTTACTATTTCTAATTCTCCCAGTCTCATTTCAGCCTTGCATGTCTGCAGTCATAAAAATAGTTATGTGTTTGTGTGAAATGAGATCCTCGCTTTGAAATGTATATTACTGAACCACTTTGAAAGACAGCTTTTGGAAACATAAAAGTAACTGTTGTATTGTTTCTGAGAATAGAATAATTTGGAATCAAAGGAATATTTCTGACAGTCAGAAAATAATCCAGCAAATAGGTCATAGTACTGTGGCATACAATTACATAATTAGTATACAATGTGGTAATTAAATAATGAGGCAAGAAATTGATTAAGTGCTACTATTCATTTAGTGAAGGAAAATTATCACAAAAAGGGCTAACAACATCCCTTGATTCGTGCTATCTTTTTGTAGCCACTTCTTCTAATGTGAACCACTGTTAATCACAATGTTATTTTAAGTCTTTGCTACTGTTCATAACACATTAGTATCTTAAACAGAGAAGTGTTTTTTAACACTAACCTCTTAGGGTGTCCTGATGTCTGAGGGCATGGTAGGGATGAAGGGGGTGTATAGGAAGAGCTGACCCTAAATGGACAGTGCTCGTGGACAGTTTATCTTCTTCAGGATATGGTAACTACTTCTGAGATAGGATGCCCACCATCTGCCTGTCATGTAGTTGAGAAGCTCAACCTTTTATAGCAATGATTATACTGGTCTGTTATTAATGCACAATTGTGAGGCTTGAGGTCCCACACTCCCCCAGTTTAAGGCTGTGAGAACAGTGGATCATATAGAAGCCTGTCTCACTCACTGTGAAGCACTGTATTAAAAGCTCCACAGGGACTCATCACACTTATTTGTATTAAGCTGTTCCTGGCAAACAGCAGTCAGTAGCTGAGTATTTCAGGCTGCAAAGAGCACCAGCAGAGGCGATGGTTCCGGTGTCTGAAAGGTGATATTTTTCCAACCACACCTCCCAGCAGGCAAGTTTCAGTCACATTTGTTGAAAAGGCCCTTTCAGTCTTAGCCAGCAAGGATAAAAAGCATTTTCTGGACCTCTAGCAAAATCAACATAGAAGCAGGAAATATGCTGATTAGCTGTTGTGGCCTCAGATTTCCAATGGTATAGGATGGTGGTAGAAATGTGCCCTTCCCTGTGCTGTGAAATTGTTGCTATTATTTTCAAACTAAAGAGTATCAGAATCAGTTAAAATGTGACAGTGAGTTTTACCATACTGACCTTAACAAAGTTTCAGGCTGTATGACTAAGTAATTGTGCAACATGAATATCTCATGCACAGCTGCTTGGCACAAGTTGCTTTTTCCCATAGTACAGCAGTGCTTTTTTATTTAACAAAAGGTAATACAGATTTTAAATGCAGAATAAAACCAATGCACTGTTATACAGAAATTGCTGGTGCACACTTCCATCTGCACTGAGGAATCACATTTTCAGCTTTGAACCCTCAGTCTGTGGCACTCTATGGGCTATACAGTAATAAAAAAGGACCCTGTCTTCTGACACCAGAGCTGTATGTATTACTAAGGCTCTGTCCAATCCATCACATCTGACTACACAGCAGGAAGAAGGCTGCTGTTGTGGCAACTTTGCTTGTTCAGTGTGTTTAAATGCTGTTTGGATGAATGAGAAACAGAATTTCTTCAAATGCATCTAGATAATTCCTAGAAAGGAGAGCTGTGAGTAAATGGCACCTGATCCTAAACATTAAGTAACTAAAAGTGAATTACTTAATTAGTGGCTGGTGACTGCATGAGACCACTAACCACTGCGGTATTGTGTTTTCTGGTAAATCGCAAAAACAGCTCTGAATGCCATTAGATAAACTGAATTTTATACAATATAGTGAAGCAGCTGCAACAGAGAATTTTATAGATAAAACAGCATGACCTTAGACAAATGACAACATGATGGACATAATAGTGTGGTCAACACAGCAAACTATTATATGATACGAATAACAAGATATCAAGGCTGCAGGATAGTGTTTGGTACAAAATGTCGCAATGAAGTAGCATGTTGCCCACTGCATCACATGACCAATGTCAGATTACACTGCGTTATAAAAACTAGAGCTAGAAAAGTCAGCAGATGTACAAAGACACAGTGTTACGTTACAAGGGTAACTAACAGTGCAGAAAAAAAATACATCACCACTAAAAGCGATACTATACAGTAAAATAAGCAGACACCAATATTAATCGAAGTGAGTCACTTAAACAGTGGTGTTGTGGTCAGATGAACATTTCAGTTAATAATATATATTTACTATTTGCATTTATTCATTTATGTTTTTGAATGAGATTGTCTAACTGGGCATGCAGTCCTTGTTTTACATGCAGACTTCAGAGAAAAGCTCCTATGTAATGGTACAAAGATAAACTAAGACACACATTGTGTGGATGCATATCTTCATATAATGTTCAGATTCATTCAACCTTGTATTTCCTATAAACACTGAGGTGTTCCTTCCACTGTTTATTTCAGAAGGTGTTTTGTATAAAAGTGGGACATTATTGCTGGACTAAATTTCCCACTTAAGCTGCTTTATGATGTCAGAGAAAAGTGTTGTGACATAGTAGCTGCTCTGTCATGCAAAGAATGTGCTTTTATTACTACAAATTTGTCACAAGTAAGTGCTAAGAGCAAAAAAAAAAATGAAAAAAAAAAGAAATTGTACATTTGAGCTAAACAATGGTAAGAGGACAAGAAGCTAAAAATGCAGCATAAGCAGCAACGTGCGCAGTTTTTATTCCTTCCAAAAGATTTATTTGTGGTTGTGATGCTCCAGCACTGGCCCAGTAATCAAGGAGCCTCAATCCTCACCACTGGCAACACTGGGAAACGTACACACAGTAAAGTACAATTTCCCTTAAGAGCACACAGAGATCACAGTCAGTCTGTATGGGGCTGGTTTCTCCCTCTTTCTCCAGATCCCCAATAAGACTCCCCACTGGCACAGCTATAGGGTTGCAATCTCAGCTGAGTAGTCAAGCCAAAACCTTCAGCACCTTCTCTGCCCAACCAGTGCTTCGTGTCCCTGCTCAAGTAGCTGACCTACACACACAGTTTGAGATTTGATTGATATGCAAACACACACACACACACACACACACACACACACACACACACACACACACACACACCTGGAAAAGGCTTGCACAGGTTTATTAGCTATGCCCCTTTCTGTCCAGAATATAAAGTAGTTCCGACTGCCACCAGCCAACTCTTTATCAGCTACTTAAGGCCCTTAACAAAGGGTGTCCAATCCTACTGTGTAATGTTATTAATAATCCAAATGCTAGTCTGACCAAGAGCAAGGCTGTTTTGGAGTGGCCTGTACACTGTCACCATATAGTTATGCAAGTACTCTAAGAGCTTAAATTATCTCTACTCCTTCTGTCCTCTCTCATCTCTAGTCTAATATGCTGATGACTCAACCATCATCACTATTGTTAACTCACCCTCTGAGCTCATCTCTGCCAAACAGTCTAACTTCAACTCAGCTGAAAACTGGCTCTGCACAAACCAACTAATCCTTAACCCCCAAAAAAACAAGTTACTACTTTTTCTACCACAAAAACCTAACCATATCAGATCCTCTTCTCAATACAGTCTCTAAATAACACTCTAATTGAGGGTGAATCCAACACAAAGCTTTTAGGAATTATTATTGATGACAAGTTCAAATTTGACATACAGATCAACAACTAGCATAGCAAAATAAATTTAAAATGGGTGGCGAAAGCCAAACACATTCTGGCTAGGCTTATAAATGCCTTAGGGCAGATAGCCTAGTATGAACCTATGAACCTATGAACTGTATCAGGAAAACTCATCAGAAACTAGGTCTTCTGTATTGCAACAAAATATTTCTCTCCAGGGAAGCTAAGATATCACTTTCTCATTCTTACCTATTACCCTGTCTACTGTATGGTTCTCAAATTTTCACCAATCTAAACTCAACTCTCCTTGCCAAACTGGAATCAACTTACAATAAGAAAGCTAGATTTTCTGCCCAGCAAACCTATACGTCCCATCACTGCCTCTCTCTGAAACAGCTAAACTGGTTTGAATTACCTCACCTGCTCCTTTTCTCCCAGCTCCAGATCATTCACTGCATCCTCTACCAATCTTTCTATTGTTCAGTTCTTTCTTCTCTAATCTCTTACTATTCACCTGCTAAACCTCTTTGGAGGTCCACCCAAGACCATCTATTAACTCACAAACACAAAAATAAGTTTGGATGTAATCTTTACAGCTATAACCCCACCAAGGCATGGAACTGCCTCCCTCTTGAAATTAGGTCCAACAAACAACTGAAAAAATGTAAAGTCATTACTAAAGAATACCTGCTAAATCAATGGACTTGCCACTGTTTTCACCCCCTTAAGCAAAAGTACTACTGTACATCTCCACTATCTGCCCTATCTGCATCTCATAAATTCCTTACTTTGACATATTCAGATAGCCTCATGCTTTCTACTACTCTCTAAAGATAACTTGGTATAGGGAGTCTTCTGCTATTTATTGTGTTGTTGATATGTAGATTATGCCTACTGCCAATTATTGTTATATGTCTACTTGGCTGCCTTATTTTTCATTAATTTATTTTCATTAATTTGTTAATGTATGCATTCAAGACTTCTACTATCTGTTTGCCTTTCTCTTATGTCCTTATACTTTTTTTTGTATAATCTGTATGGAGCTTTTCTCCCCGAGCCTCTGCTGAAAAAGGGCTACTTGGCTCAGTCGGACTAACCCAGTCAACAAATGTAAAACAAAAAATAAGTAAATAAATAAATAAAGAATAAATATGTCTCACAAATAACTGCCACAAAGATAGGTTTAAATATATTTAATAATAAATAATAAAATAAGACAATACTCAGTAAATCTACACAGTAACTTGAGTTCACCATCAAAGGAAATATTTAAAACAACATTTCAGGCTATCTCAAATACATTAAGAAAACATCTACGCTATACTTTACTATATTCCTATCGGAATCTAAAAGAGTTACCATGCCCTAAAAACTTACAGCAAGGCAAGTGCAGAAGGTGGTGATGAGTGGATGTTTCTAGGTCAAAGACAAGATACAAAATGCTCAGTCTCTCTCTAAGAGAGTTCTTACATTGCTATCAAATATTACTGCTGGGTTAACTTGGATGACATCACTTTCTGTCACCTGACTTTTACTTCCCAAGCTAAACCTCCCTTGTTAGAAACTAACAGAATTTAACATTTCTGTGTGAAAAAATACATAGCCTTCAGAGGTTAGTTCAGAGCTGTGCAGCTGGTACGAAGTCAAAAAGCATGCTCTAGCATAGACTAGACCAGGCCTGCTGAATCTAGCTTTGTTTATATGCTTGTTGTTTGTTTGCTTGTTATTTCCCTGGAAGCTAATTCCACCTAATATGCAACTTCTCAGCGCTTCTGTGGATCACTAGTGATATCTGCATTGCTTACTATACTTATTTCCTTGTTTCACTTGAAAGAAAGTTACTGTTTGTCGTTTTTGCATTTAGTTACTTGTAACACATTGCACTCAAGTTACCTGGCACTTGCTCACTAAAGCAATTATATAAGTCAGCACTAAAAATTAAAAGCACTACACCCTCACTCCCCACTGGCCCTTGTTTTCAATTAAGGAATTCCCAATATTATTCTAGCATGTCCAAAGGTCAGTTGTCAATCTTCTCTCCGGTCCAGCTGGTGAATCTGGGAATCTTGAGGCAATGTTATAACTGCCTCATGTACACAGATAACCCTCTCCTCCTCCCACATAACACAAATACTTGCGAGAGATGCAGCTATTTAGCCAAACTGGAGGCTGAGCTCTCTCAACTCAGGACTGGCAAGACCAGACAGGAGGAGAAGGCAACTACACACACCACAAAACCAGCCTCACATAATGCTACCACTCCACTGAATCAAACACATAAACACACAAAGACATACTCGGAGGCTCTGAGTAAAAATTTACCTAAACAGCAGAGGCCTCCAAAGCAGACACCCAAACAACTGCTACCTCAAGACACCCCACAAGCAACACATAAACCACAAAAGCAGTGTGCAAAGCAGTCACAGCCCTTAAGGCCAAATACAACACCAAACATACTTGTCATAGGTGACTCCATAGTCAGACACACTGACGTCCCGCTCACCAGGCTGAACAAGGAGAGGGTCACAGTAAGCTGCATATCGGGCGCTAGAATCCGCCACATAACACAAGCACTGGTCACTCCACGGCAAGTACAAATATGACACAGTCATTGTCCATGCTGGTGTGAACGACCTGAGACGTACCTCCCTGGACTACATGAAAAGAGACATAGAGGAGCTCTCTGATTATGTAGCCCAGACAGGTATGACCCTAACCCTGAGCAGTATCCTTCCTTCACCAAGAATGATGCCACAATATAGAGACAAGATGATCAGCTTTAACAATTGGCTTAATGTCTGGTGTCATTCAAAGGATCCAGTGTCTGTCTGCCTGGGATGACATGCTTGACAAGCCACGCTGCTTCGCAAGGGACGGCTTGCACCTGTCACCCCTGGGATTCCGGATATTGGCTAAGGCTCTTGCCACCCCCATAGTGCCTTTTTTAGGCAAGGCTCAAATTCTAAACCTACCACCCTAGAAAACAAAAATGGGAAGAAACTGAGGGTAATGCTGCTCAATGCCAGAAGTCTAAATCTCAAAATGCACGCACTCGAGGCCCTTCTCAGTATGGAGAACATCGATGTCTGTGCTGTAACTGAAACCTGGTTCAAGGCTCCTGAGAGCATCCCGGCACTATTAGGTTTTACCTCATATCATGCGTTCCGGCCCCAAAACCCGGACCACAACACAAAAGGAGGGGGTGTATCCATATTCATAAAGGATACCCACACCTCCAGGTTGGTGGCAACGCATGAAGCTTGGAAACCATCCAGGTGCAACTAACCATAGGCAAAACTGCTCTACAAATTGTAGCATGCTACAGGCCACCCTCTCAAACTCAGGAACCCCACACAGCCTTCCTGAAGACACTGGAGGGTATAAATGTATCTCCAAACACCATCATATTGGGTGACTTCAACTACCCGAATATAGACTGGGAACATTACTCAAGCCCTAACTTTCTAGCCCAACGGTTCCTGGAGTTCATAAATTCAAATGCCATGGAACAGCTAGTCACTGTTCCCACGAGAGGAGAAAATATACTAGATCTCATTGTCACAAACATGGGGACAAAATGCTCCACACTGGAAGTATATCCCTCATTGGTGAGATCTGATCATAAACTAATCTCACTGGAAATCCACATCCCGCCCCCACCCCAAACAAAAAAGACCATAGTGAAGAACTTCTCTAAAGCAAACTTCACACTACTCAAGACTGCTGTGGTATCCTTCAAGGCCCCTGAGCCAGTGGAAACCACAACCCAAGCTGGGAAGCTCTTACAAATGCCTTCTATGAACACCTCCAGGACTGCATGGATCAGACAATCCCAAATAAAACCAAGACTCTTTCCACAAAGGGCAAACGTCCAGTCTGGTGGACCCCAGCCATTAACAAACTTTACAATAAGAGGAGAAAGCTATTACATGATAGAACAAAATCCATAAAAGGGAAGTCACCCCTGATCATTATTAGTAAAAAATACGAGCACGCATAAAATCAACTAAGGCCAATGTGCAGAGAAAAATTGCCATGGATTCAAAGGACAATCATAAGGCCTTTTCAGCTATGTTAGGAACCTGGGTGGAAACTCCCAGATATGCTCAGAATTAGTCCAAAATGATACAAAATCACTGAACCCACAGACATTGCCAACATACTGGCAGACAGGTTCAGTGCAAACTTCACCCCTCTCCCCTAAAGGAGAGATAACTATCCCAGCCAAGTGTAGCCTCCCGGACATCTCAAATGCGCAGGTGAAAGCTGCTCTCTCTAAAGCTAAAAACACAGCATCAATGGGACCGGATGGTGTCCCCGGCTGTGTGCTACACGAGCTAAATGAGGAATTAAACCCGCACATAAGGCAGCTGTTTAATCTCAGCCTTACCACAGGATACGTGCCCATGGAGTGGCGTACGGCAACTGTTGTCCCACTCCACAAAGGCGGCGCCTCTACGGACCCTGGTAATTACCGCCCCATAAGCTTAACAAGTCTAGTCTGCAAAGCTATGGAGAGGATCATAATGGAGCTCATAAACAAAGATATAGGGGACTTGCAGACATTGGACCCAACCCAGTTTGGCTTTGTCAAGGGAAGATCATGCCTTTTGAACTTGGTCGACTTCTTCGAAACAGTCACCAAGGCCATTGATGAGGGAAAGGCAGTCCATACAGCCTGCCTTGACCTTGCAAAGGCTTTCGACACAATACCCCACTCGGGTATTGTAGAAAAACTTACCAGCTTAAATGTAAACCCATATGTCACAAGATGGGTTGCAAACTGGCTTAAGGACAGAACCCACAGGGTTAGAGTTGCTGGCGCTGTGTCAGACTCCAAGCCGGTCACAAGTGGTGTCCCACAGGGCTCGGTCCTTGGCCCCCTATTGTTTGGCATCTACTTCTCAGAAGTACAGGCCAACATAGGAGGACTTTGGCTGACAAAGGTTGCAGACGACTGCAAACTGGGCCATAGTGGAAAGTGCATCAGACACGGATATCCTTCAGAAGGGACTCACGGAAACAGATAGCTGGTGCCAGAGCCATGGCCTGAAGTTAAACGCCAAAAATGTATAGTCATACCCTTCGGGAAAAACAAGGTAACCCCAAGCTACCATATAGGTGGCAATCCACTAAGCACAGAAGAGGTTATCAGGGACCTGGGGACCCAGGTTGACAGTGGCCTTTCTTTTGACACTCACATTGCTAAAGTGGTTAGAAAGACCTTCTACATTGCCCACCTGATCATGAAGGGATTCACATCCAGATCTAGTGAGGTTATTGTTCCCCTGTACTCTTCACTTATCAGACCAATGATCGAGTACAATGCCCCATTCAGGATGTATCTCACCCGACATCTGCAGCAATTGGAGAGACCCCAAAAGTTCCTCACCAAAAGGATAAAGGGACTCCAAAATCTGTCATATGCTGCCAGATTGAAGAAACTCCAGCTCTATTCAGTCGCATACCGTCTGCTCAGAGGTGACATGTGCCTGACATACAAGGCCATGTCCAACCTGGAATTAATGGACATGCTCCACCTCAAATAATCCAAATCCACCAAAACCACTAGAGCAAGCGACTTAAACCTTAGCACGGATATAAATAGGACGTGCTGGAGGGATAGATTTATCACTCAGAGACTCCCTATGCTGTGGAATAAAATCCCGGTCCATGTGAGGCAGAGCACCTCGCTGACTCTGTTCAAGAGAAATCTAGACCTGTGGATGGGAGATCGTAGGTTTACCCCGGGAATCATCTCTGTGTCACTGCTGGACAGAGGCATAACAAACTAATGGGCACAGTATTTTTTCATTTAAGGGGTGGCGTAAGCCACAAAAATTTGGGCTAGGCTTATAAATGCCTTAGGGCAGATAGCCTAGTATAAACCTATGAACCTATGAACCTATTAAAACACTTCTGCATCAAACCTAGTAATTACTTCTCTTCCAAGACAATACAAAAACTTCTAGCTCTAGACAATGTGTCTGCTACTGAACTGAAAATGAGAGAGAACTTTTATAGCACAATCGTAAACGTATTTAATTTCAACTTATTTTCTTGAAGTTTTGCAAGTTAACCCTCTATGTTCTAGTTTTTACTGTTAAAGCATACATTTGCAGAATTACAATTGCTCATATACATTTCTGTTCTAAGCCAGCAGGGCATGCTGTGGTTACATTTTAGCTCAATACTTTATACACACTTCTTAATAAATTATATCACTATTCACAAATGACAGAATTATTTACAAAATTACAGATAGCTGTGCTGGCAGTATCTCCTTCTGTTACATTTCTATGTACATCATATTAATATTCACATATGTCATAGAATTATTTACAAAATTCCAGCTAGCTGAGCTGGCAGTATTTCCATTTTGTCATAGTGGTATCAGCAGCTCTTTAAATAGTCCACAATGTTGTTTAGTCTAGGATGGTATTGGTGTAAGAATTCAGGACTGTGGAGAATCCAGCTCAGCTCAGGATCAGTGCATACTGCAATGACAGGCTCATGCTTGCATGCAACAGTGTTTTATTACTCTTTGAAGTGTGATCTACAGGGGAAAACCGATGCAACTCTGATTTTCAAACCATAGAAACAAACAAATAAATGAAAAAATGAATACATAAAAAAAATTAAAAACTAAGGAAGCTTCCAAGTGCAGCTTGTTCTAGAGAAAAGTGAGGAAAGGGTTGCAGTATAACAGAAATGTTTAAGTATCTCAAAGTAATCAACAAAGCCAAGAAGGAAACATTGTACAGAAAATATGTGTAAAAAAAGTTGGTAGAGGTACATTTTTATTAGTTTGGGAGGTGCTGATGATCAATCTGTGAAAACCTTTCTATGTACATAGAGTGGTGCACAAGAATGTCATATTATCAGAGGACTTCATAAGCACTGAGAGAAGTGAAGAATGCATGTATCTTGAACTCACAGGCCACAGATTTAGTGAAGCATTTGGATATCTCTATTGTTTGCTAATTAGGACTAGTAGTTTACCAGGCTGGGAAACAGGAAGGCATAGTGAGGCAAATGGTCCTTAAGTTACACCAGTGTACAGTTTTATGCAGCGTTTTTATTTTATTTGATGTTTCTAAGTGTTCCTGTTACTTAGAAAGGATATAGCAGTCACGCTGTTTGTACTCAGATGTGATAATAATCTGGAGCACAGATGAGCTAAAGAAAAGCTGTTATAGAATTATGGACTTCAGAAAATACCAGTAATTGTTTCCATAACACAATGCAATGGATGTTTACTTACATGTAGGTCACTCAGAGGTGAAGCTTTGAATGAACAGAGCCCAAACATGGGGTCCCTTCTGCTTATTTCCCACACTGGAATGAAGTGTAAGGTGCAGGGACAGCCAATTACTCTTTGTGTATCTTCTGCAGTGCAAGGTACTTTGGTCAAGCACCATCACTACAGGTCAGAGAATGAAGAGAATTTAAATATAGTAAGGGGGAAGGGCATTCCTACTGTGGGTTGTAATTACAGGAAATGTATATGTTTGAAGAAGAGGACATATGTGTAAACATGAATATGCATGTAACGGGGCGATATTCTGTGAGAGAATACAGGAGCACTACACATATATGTTTGAAGGGAGAGCATGCCCACTGCAGAACATAAGTGTAAGGCATGACTATGTATGTAAAGGGGAGATATTTCCTGCTACAGAGCACAGGTACATGACACATACATGTTTGATGAGAGAATGTTCCCACTACAGGATATTGCTTTATGGCACCTGTATATATGAAGGTAGGGCTGCAATTCTGTTCTTCTACTGGTACAATCCCTATCCTTTGGGATGACTTCCAAGTAGCATTACAGCAACTATTCACAACCAATAAGAATATGTTCCTCAGAGGAAAATGTCCCTGTCAGACAGTGCTCTTGGTTCAGTGGGAGGAGCAACAGAGAGAATGACATAAAGAGCGGATAGCTGGCAGTGACCATGCTTCAAGCAGTCGCGAACTCGGAGTTCTCCATAAATTAGAGTGTTGTGGAAAAACAGAAGGGGGGACAAACAATGTCTAGAAAGCTGGTATCAGAGCCCCTACATGAATATCAGTATCATGCATCACATGACTACACCCCTGTATTCATACAAGGGGTAAGACCCAGGTTGCCTTTTTCTTTTTCTCAGTGTGGGTATGTAGGAGTCATCAGTTAGGGCCAAAGTGCCTCCTGCCCCAGTTGTAGTATGCATGGGTAAAAAGTAATAGATAATGGTAATATGAATGGGTGCAT
Organism: Protopterus annectens; assembly: GCF_019279795.1. NCBI lineage: Eukaryota > Metazoa > Chordata > Ceratodontiformes > Protopteridae > Protopterus > Protopterus annectens. The sequence goes on from NC_056726.1 coordinate 348,126,577, forward strand.
ACATGAGTGACTTCTTTTTTTCAGCTCGTATTAGTGACTGATATGGTGGTCGTGTAAGGAGTACAAAGAAAGTCATAAAAAAAATACTGTACTGTATGCATGCAATCTCTTCAAGTGTATTCCAGTGTCCAGTAGTTGCCTTACAAGTAGCACGAGTCCAGTGACAGTTTCTAGGCATTGAAACAGACAGACGAGAATGGAAAGGCTACTGGGAGACATGGTGTCTTGGTCCAGAGTGGTTGTTGGTGGGGTTATCTTATGAAGACACATAATTCATCAGAGGCTAAAGACACTAATGAAGCTGGAGCAGTATAACAACAAACATGGGTCATGTGATGTAGCCTTTAAGAAGCAGGGGGATCAGCCATTTTGTTCACAATAGAAAAATACTTAAGTGCTTTGCACTTAAGTATAGTGAATTGTCTTATTAGCAAAACATTCCTTGAAGAAATGACCAGATTACTTGGAATATTTAATATAGCACACAGTGATGGAAACTGCAGAGTCATTTAAGGACCTGGGTATATGGGTAAATCCCAGCTATGAGTACTTATTATATCAACCAATTGCTTAATGATACTTCTAGAACTATAGGTTGTATAAAATATTTATAAAGTCTGGGAAATCAGAAATGATGAAGTCATTGTTTGTTAATTACATTACACCCAAACGTGAGTATGGAATAACAATATGTGAACCTTATAAGAAAACAATCATGAGTAAAGTGGAAAGAGTACAGCAGAAATATACCAAAAGCATACATGGATGTGAAAATTTATGTTATTATAAAAGGCTAAAATAGCTAAACTTGCATGGTATCTTATGTAAATATTTAAGAGGAGAGGTATATAGAGCATTTGGAGACAACTACCTTTGGGAATGTTTAGGGTTATCAAAAAGTAATAGAGAATCATCAGATAACCTATGTAGAAGATTCTATAGGAATGAGAAGTGTACTAATTGGTTCTCTGAGAGAGCAGCTGATGTATGATACAGACTACCAAATAACATTAAAGTAAGCACTAGTTTAGATATTTTAAGAAAAAGCCTGGACACTTATTATGGGAACAACTGCTTTTGGTATATTGGCAGGCTAGAAGGGCATTAATGCCTGTGCTTGAAATATTTGTATGTATGTATGTATGCATGTATGTATGGAATTGTTGAGCTAGCACACTGGCTCAGTGGTGAAGATCTTTGCCTCACACTTGCAGGGTCTCCATCTCAGTCCTGATCTATAATCGCTGCGTATATGTGCATATTCTGCCTAAATGTGCACTGTTTTTATTTGGGTACTCCATTTTCCTCCCACCTGCCAAAACATTCTAGTTGATATTACACTCTAAATTATCCATATATATTGCAATTGCCCTTGTTCTTCTACACTGGGTCATAGCTGTAATGGGACAGAGAAATGGCAGTTCAATTACCCATTTAAGAAAAAAATGAATGAAAAGTTAGAAGTGAATATGGCATTAAAGTATCATTGTACTACCGTATGATGGCATTATAGTATCATTGTACTACCATATGATGGCATTATAGTATCATTGTACTACCATATGATGGCATTGTAGTATCATTGTACTACCGTATGATGGCATTATAGTATCATTGTACTACCGTATGATGGCATTATACTATCATTGTACTACCATATGATGGCATTGTAGTATCATTGTACTAACGTATGATGGCATTGTACTATCATTGTACTACCGTATGATGGCATTGTAGTATCATTGTACTACCGTATGATGGCATTATAGTATAATTGTACTACCGTATGATGGCATTATAGTATCATTGTACTACCATATGATGGCATTGTAGTTATCATTGTACTAACGTATGATGGCATTGTAGTATCATTGTACTACCGTATGATGGCGTTATAGTATTATTGTACTACCGTATGATGGCATTGTAGTATCATTGTACTAACGTATGATGGCATTGTAGTATCATTGTACTATCATATGATGGCATTATAGTATCATTGTACTACCGTATGATGGCATTATGGTGTCATTGTACTACCGTATGATGGCATTGTAGTATCATTGTACTACCGTATGATGGCGTTATAGTATTATTGTACTACCGTATGATGGCATTGTAGTATCATTGTACTAACGTATGATGGCATTGTAGTATCATTGTACTATCATATGATGGCATTATAGTATCATTGTACTACCGTATGATGGCATTATGGTGTCATTGTACTACCGTATGATGGCATTGTAGTATCATTGTACTACCGTATGATGGCATTGTAGTATCATTGTACTACCGTATGATGGCATTATAGTATCATTGTACTACCGTATGATGGCATTGTAGTATCATTGTACTACAGTATGATGGCATTGTAGTATCATTGTACTACCATATGATGTCATTGTAGTATCATTGTACTACCGTATGATGGCATTATAGTATCATTGTACTACCGTATGATGACATTGTAGTATCATTGTACTGCCGTATGATGGCGTTATAGTATTATTGTACTACCGTATGATGGCATTGTAGTATCATTGTACTAACGTATGATGGCATTGTAGTATCATTGTACTATCATATGATGGCATTATAGTATCATTGTACTACCGTATGATGGCATTATGGTGTCATTGTACTACCGTATGATGGCATTGTAGTATCATTGTACTACCGTATGATGGCATTGTAGTATCATTGTACTAACGTATGATGGCATTGTAGTATCATTGTACTATCATATGATGGCATTATAGTATCATTGTACTACCGTATGATGGCATTATGGTGTCATTGTACTACCGTATGATGGCATTGTAGTATCATTGTACTACCGTATGATGGCATTGTAGTATCATTGTACTACCGTATGATGGCATTATAGTATCATTGTACTACCGTATGATGGCATTGTAGTATCATTGTACTACAGTATGATGGCATTGTAGTATCATTGTACTACCATATGATGGCATTGTAGTATCATTGTACTACCGTATGATGGCATTATAGTATCATTGTACTACCGTATGATGACATTGTAGTATCATTGTACTGCCGTATGATGGCATTATAGTATCATTGTACTACCGTATGATGGCATTGTAGTATCATTGTACTACCGTATGATGGCATTGTAGTATCATTGTACTACCATATGATGGCATTGTAGTATCATTGTACTACCGTATGATGGCATTATAGTATCATTGTACTACCGTATGATGACATTGTAGTATCATTGTACTACCGTATGATGGCATTATAGTGGCATTATAGTATCATTGTACTACCGTATGATGGCATTGTAGTATCATTGTACTACCTTATGATGGCATTATAGTATCATTGAACTACCGTATGATGGCATTATAGTATCATTGTACTACCGTATGATGGCATTGTAGTATCATTGTACTACCATATGATGGCATTATAGTAACATTGTACTACCGTATGATGGCATTATAGTATCATTGTACTACCGTATGATGGCATTGTAGTATCATTGTACTACTACCGTATGATGGCATTATAGTATCATTGAACTACCATATGATGGCATTATAGTATCATTGTACTACCATATGATGGCATTATAGTATCATTGTACTACCGTATGATGGCATTATACTATCATTGCACTACCATATGATGGTATTGTAGTATCATTGTACTAACGTATGATGGCATTGTAGTATCATTGTACTACCGTATGATGGCATTATAGTATCATTGTACTACCGTATGATGGAATTGTAGTATCATTGTACTACCGTATAATGGCATTATAGTATCATTGTACTACCGTATGATGGCATTGTAGTATCATTACACTACCATATGATGGCATTATAGTATCATTGTACTACCATATGATGGCATTGTAGTATCATTGTACTAATGTATGATGGCATTGTAGTATCAATGTACTACCGTATGATAGTATCATTGTACTACCGTATGATGGCATTATAGTATCATTGTACTAACGTATGATGGCATTATAGTATCAATGTACTACCGTATGATGGCATTATAGTATCATTGTACTAACGTATGATGGCATTATAGTATCATTGTACTACCATATGCTACTGCTCATCTGATAACTATGAAATAGTTAAATGTAGGCGACTGGGGTCTGGGGTTACAGAGCACAGCAACAGTATATGCTGTAATTAGTGGACCTATGTAAGGATGTTGAGCTCTGTTACATAAGTGTGATGCAGTGGCAATTGACACTGAAAAGCGCAATAACAAACTTGTCCCCATTCACCTTAACCTTGACAATTAAGTACTTTAACATTTTAAAAGCATACCCTTTCCACTCCCTGAACATGGAGGGATTGTCCTGTGACACCTGTGCTACTTGTAAATGATAACTTCAGTATCACTATACCTTAGAGTAAGGAGAATTGTCCGACAGACCTCAATCCGGATCACTGCAAATCACACCAGGTAGAGTTTTGTGGTTGTATTTTTAAATGTCAGTCTCTACTATGTTGCATTTCTGTCTGACACCTGTGGTGTGGCCTTCAACATTCTGGTTTTCTACTTTTGACTGTTTAATTTTTTTATGCCCTTCTTGGGACCTTGTAGAATGGCTTGCTTTGTCAATGCCTTCACTACTCCAGTATATTCATTTACATTTTAGGACCTGATCAGTCCATTCATTCCCCTGGAGTTGACTGTTAAGCACTGTGGAGCAGGTCATTGTTCCATTTTCATGAGGGAATCTGTCCCATCCCTCCTAACTCCTTTTTGTAGGTATCAGTTTGACTCACAATAGCTGGCTGTGTGGGGAATGATGTGCCCCTTAACAGTTCAAGCCTGCTCTAGTGTATCACATGAGTGTTCATCTCCCCATGAGCTGACATCAATAACAATGTGGTTTCTTCACCTGCCCAACCCCTCCAGCACTTGTGTGGCCTGGACTGCAGTTGGCCATTTAATGCTTTTATACTGAAGAAGATATTCAGCAGGGGAAGCCCTTATAACTTTTGAATTTTTTGTGTTGACTTGTGTAACTGGAAGCCAACACATTGTTGTACTTCAGTGTCAGCATCAAGGTTTAGTATTGACCTCCTTATGAATCACATTCAACCAACTGGAATGCTAGTTTGCTACTCATATCTACTGACTCGAGTGCTGTTGCTCCAATGGGCAGTGATGAGCTGTTGCTTAGTGATGTCAGTTTGGAGAAGGCCATGTCCTCAGCATCAAATGAATGTGTTCAACTAAGCTGTCATGAATTCCATTACTTTATTAACCTTATTGCTCCCTTGCTGTCAGCATGGCTGAGAGCTGCAGAGGAAGATAAAAAGTGTGCAGAGTTTTGACAGTTTGTGGGCATGTGCTCTGCACAGCTGTCATGAGTTGCACTTCTTTGGCCACTTTATTAGTCTTTTATTTTCAGACTGTATGGTTCATCTCAACTGTTGGTCAGTACTTGAACAGTTGTAAAACAAACACTGTTTTTAAAATAAATAATGTAATTTTTACAAGGAAAAACATGCGGGATAAGAATGCACACAGCTTGCAGAGAGCCCATCATATTTGTCTGTTAGTATTTTTGACCACATTTGAGAAAGAAGTGTAATATTTTATTTACTCAACAACATAATTTTTTTAATGAAGAAGATGCTGGGTAAGAGAATGTGACGGTTTTCAGGGAGACTGTACTACTTGTTTGTTAGTGCTTTTGACAATGCCTATGAAAGATATGTTTTATATATATATATATATATATATATATATATATATATATATATATATGTGGATATAGATACATATATTTTTGATCTAGAGTAAACTGTACTATATTGCTTCTCTGTGATTATAAATTGAAAATTAAGAATGGTTTAGCTAAACTTAGGTAAACTTAATTTGGACAGTGCATAACTAAGAGCAGCAAAGGGCAACCTAAGTTATATTATCACCTTAGGTGACAAATGGAAGAGAGGATGGGTGTTCCTATCCTGACAGGGAGGGAGTAGAGGGGTATTAACCTATGAGCTGCAGAAGTGTCTTGGAGCCAGACAGAACAGAGTTAGTTGAGCCCACCCTATGGCTATGGGTGGGGTATGTCTCATAGTGTCCAACACACTGCCAACCCAGCATATACAGGCATAATGCAGCAACAGAAAGGATGAGGGGTTAGGCCAGAAAAACTTCCACACAGTCAAATGACGGCTTTTGCACCAGCCCATCCCAACATTTGCTCTGTGGAAAATCTTACCCTGATGAACTTGCCTGAGGTGTTGGATGGCCTGCCTCAAAGCAGGAGTCCTACTCATAGGGAGACCCTCTTAGTGAAGGGAACAAAAAGGATCCACTGGGATGGGGTTTATGTTTGGCATGATTGGATTGGTGGAGGTGGCTTCACTGTAGAGAAAACAGCTGCTAAAAATAGCAAAAGTGCTGTATGTTGCTTTCCTGTGATCATCTTAAAATGCCTTCTAATGTCATAAACTGTGAAACAAGAATGTTGCAACTAAAATCTGCTAAAGCACATCTAACAGATTGTAAAAACACTGTATTTTTAAATCAAGAGAAAACACTGTATGATGCTTCTTTTACAATTATGTTAAAATGTATGCTCAAAATCACGGAATGCAAAAATGAGACTTTAGTAACTCAACTCAGGTAAAGTATTTTAATCAAGAGCATAATGCCATATGTTTCTACTCTCTGATCATTTTAATGCTGTATCTGCTTACCCTTGGAGCTTTTCTCCCCGGGCCTCCGCTGAAAATGGACATGCATCCAGTCGGACTATCCCGGTCAACAAATGTAAAATAAATAAATAAAATAAAAATAAATGCTTTCTCATGATATTTTGTTTTACTTTATTCACATTTGTTACCTAATAAGGAGTCTCTTCTAAGTACCCTTTTCAACTACAACCCAAATCCAAAGGCAAACACAGCACACAGCATATATAACAGAGTTAAATAAGCATAAAATATAAATACATGGTGATTTCACTGGCATTCAACAAAAATTCCCATAGAGAAAGGTTTTAGGTGAAGTAACACAATGATTTCACATTTGGTTACTGTATTATATAGAAAATGGTAGCTATTAAGATATTTTGCAAACATTTTAAAGTAAGCAGAGTAAAATTACTCACTGAATATAAAGAAAGGGTAGACTTTAAAACAAAGCACAATTATAAATGGAGTAAATGATTAGGGTATTATGAAATTCTTTACCTTTATAAGTTTCTGAAAATGGTTTCTCAGTAATTGTCAAAATGGGTGTTATTCTTTGGTGCAATTTATTTCATTGTAATGCACCATTATTAAACATAGTCATCATCCATATAACATCTCAACATTACAAAGTTAATTTTACTACTAACAATAGTTTCTTTTTACAACATAAAACAATCAAACTTTATCTCTCCTAAATACAGGCATTAAGGCAGACAACAAACAATACCATTATACGTGCCGTCATATTCTTTGTGACATAATTTTCTTATCTGTTCTATATTGATTCAAATATTAGACAAAAATTCAGCTTTTCCTTCCTAAAACCCATGTTTGTTAGTAGTTTTGACATTTACCTCAGTAATTCCTATCATTGTGTTACAACCATATGTTTATGGAGTTTAGCTTAGTCATCTAATAGGTTTGTAAGTTCACTCAGGGCTGGTCTACTAGTAACCTTCTATTCATTACTTTTTTGAAATATAATAACTAAACATAACAATGACAATATATATACTAGCTATCTGCCTAGTGTTGGGTACCCTAAAAAAATCATTCCTTCATTAATTCTTATTCTTCCTCAAACAAGTCTTAAATCAGATTGTCAAGATTACTTTTAAACTCATCCAAGCCTTCACATATATTCCCAAGACATCAGTGCTTCACATCTGCAATAGCTACTGTCTACTTTATTACAATTAATTTTAGCCATGGTATCTAAATACCCATGAAGACATTCACATGTAAAAACCCTGACATACCTCACCTTTGATGTATATTTCAGGAAATGAGAAATTTGGATCCAATTCTCACAAATGGTTACACCCTACTTACTACTCTCTGGCTTGCTTCACATTTTTTGCTATTGCTTGTATATTATAGAAATTAACATTTTTAGAGATGAAACAATTCCTCTCAGGTCATTCAGCCAGTTGACCATCTCTTTTACTTGGCCCTTCTCCTGTGGATCCCATTTCACCATTTTATAGTTTGCTACAAGGACACATTTAAATCATTCACATCTTCCGAAGCATACAACTCCTTCATTTTCTTTCATGCCACTGTTTCTCCTGTATCCACTGTTTCTAAAACTTTACAGGAGTATCTATTGCTCTCTTCCCATGAGACACGTTATCTCTGACATTATCATTTAAAGCATATCCTTTTTTTCTAATTTCTTTTCCTGTATTTTTATTTAACCTTCTCTCAACATCTCTCACAGTCATTTTCCCAGCTGCTTCAGAAAAGGGGAGCCTTTCACATGGTACACACTATTTCTTGGAAGTAAGAAACTCCAGGAGTCACCAAAGATTTTTGAGAAATATCTTTTGTTACTGGAAAGGCTGTGACAGGGGAACACATTTATAGTGTTTCTATAAATTTCAGGCAGGACTTTTTAACTTTCAGTTTAACAGGCATGGAACAGTAGTTGAAAAATAGTTTGAATGCAAGAGAATTTAAGAAAAGGTAATCCTAGGTGTAATTGGAACTCAGTTGGCTTTAGAAATAGACTGGCAGTGATGTCGGCTATCGTTGCATAGGGGAAGGAAGTGAAAGATATTAATTATAGCTACTTTGAGATTGGATGTGTTATAAGATGAGTTTACTACAGAAAAGGGTAAGGTATATTTGAGTCTGAAAATAAAATAATTTAGGTGAATTGCTCTTCTAGCCCCCTTCTCCCACTTCTTATCAGGCCAGATAGTTTCTAAACATATTTTAATTGAGCTGAGACTCAACCCACTGAGTTTTCAGTGTGAAAATGGAAGGAAAGGTTTTGGTAACACTAAGCATCCAGTTATTTCTAACTTGTGACTTGGGGTAAGAGATTATCAAATGGAACAGTACCTTAAATGCTACACTTTCAACTGAGACATTGCAAAGTTCCAAAGACCATGAATGTTAGAGTTTGAACAACGTCTGACTAAATTGGTAGAATGGATTCACTTCTGCATTAAGCATTTTATAAGATAAGTTGAAAGCCTTTTGCCATTTTGCTAGATCTAAGGATCATAATGTTGTCAAAATAAAGAATGCAGTTCAGTGTGTGAAGTACTCCAGGTATACTGTTTTTATAAATAGAGAGGAAAGCAGTAGAGCAAATCCTTTAGGTACCCACAAGAAAATCTGTTAATGTTTGATTTGCTGCTGCCAGATATGACCTAAAATATTTACTTATCTCCAGATAACTAGTGAACCATCCTGATAAGTGGTGAACCATCTAATAAACCATCATCAAAACCACAGCTTGTTAGTAATTAAATAAGCAATCTGTGGTCAACTGTTTCAAAAGCACACTTTCAGATCTATGAATAATACTGCAGTGAGAGGTTTCTTTTCCATGTTTGAGTTAGCCCAGTTAAAATATGCTTAGAGACTATCCAGCCTATTAAGGGGCAGGGTGGGTGACTAGAAGAGCAATTAACATAAATTATACAATGACCCCCCCCCCCCATTAATATTCCAAAACGTGCACGCTGATTGGTCAGCGTGCCCATTGTAAATCCGACTTATACTAATGGAAAAAGTCTGGTCACCTAGACTTTTTCCATTAGTATAAGCCTTTACTTTTTTTGTGTTAGGCAGCAATGGAGAATGGAAGAGCTCCGTTGCTGTAATCTTGCTATGTTAAATGAGTTTAACATAGCGAGATATCTTAAAAAAAGCAACGGAGATCTTCCTTTCTCTGTTGCTTTTTTTAAAGCTGGCTCGCTATGTTAAACTCATTTAACATAGCAAGACAGCTTTGAAAAAGGGAACGGAGATCTTCCTTTCTCTGTTGCTTCCTCTACACACAGCTCTGATGTACTGCGTAAGCATACGCATGCGCAGAACATCAGAACTGCCCCAGGATACCAGACAGCTGCAGAAAGGTAGCACGGAGGCATTAAGAAAAGTAAGTATTTAAGAAAAGTAAGTTTTTTTTTTCTTAAATAATGTCATTATATAATAGCAATAACCCACTTCTGGGTGTGGGTAATGCTGGATTTACCCACAGTTGTCTTTGTTTTGTCACTCAGGCTTCACCCTCGTGACCAAACCACACCAACTGTAGGTAAATCCAGCATTACCCACACCCAGGCATGGGTTATTGCTTAATTATTTTAATCCCAGGCTCAATGAATAGATGGCTGTGAGGGTGCTATATTTGTTCCAGAAGCCATGCTCGCACCGTGATAAAATATCATAATTGTCAATGTAGCTGGAGATTTTAGTCATGTGACATGTTGGAAACTGGTCCTATGTCTGAAACAAGAGCAGCTTAAATCAGTTGAAATAGGGTAAAGCACTTCTGACTAAATTAGCAGCAAAGGTTGGTATGTTGCTTCCCTGCAACCATTTTAAAATGCTTTGTTACAATCATAAACTATTAAAAACAATATCTCAACATAGCTCACGTAAGGTATTTCTGACAGTTTATGGAAACAGTTTTTTTATTGTTTAAATCAAGAGCAAAATGCAATATGTTGTTTCCCGGCAAGCATTTTAAGATGGTTTCTCAAGGCTCTAAACTACAAAGCAACGCCTCAACTCAGCTCAGTGAAAACACTTGTCAGTGCTTGTGAGAGGAATGTCATTTTTAATTGGAACAAAACACTCTTCTCTGCTGCAATCATTTTAAAATGCTTTGCCATGGTAATAAACTGCAAACAAAAACCTTTCAACTCAGCTCAGGTAAAGCACTTCTGACAGCTTATGAAAGCAGTGTAATTTATAATCAGAACAAAATATTGTAAGCTTCATCCCTATAATCATTTAAAAACTTTGTTGTGATCTTAAAATGGAAAATGAGAATGCCTCGGCTCTTGGGTAAAGCACTTCTGATAGCTTATCCCTGAGAAGACTAGTCCAAAAAAGAAGTGTCCTTAATACAGAACCCTGTTAGACATCACTGGTAATCCAGTCAGAATAGACATGTAATCTACTAGCCTGGCTTGTTTGACCTACTGCTGCATCATTTATATACTCTGAACTCCTTATAAACTGACTGACATTTAATGCATTTATTCCTTTGTGGTCAGCTTTTTCAAATGCTCTTAACAAGTTGAAGATAAACAGCATGCATTGTTATTCCTTTATAAAGTGTTGCTGTTACCTTTCAGAGAATACCATGAGATTAAAAAGGCAAAGTTTCCTCTTGATAAGTCCATATTGCTCTGTATACATATCTATATATCTATATCTATATTTATATCTACATCTATATCTATCTATATAATAGAATAAATGGGAGCCCTCACAGTTCACACAACTGTTTATTTCCAGCCTTTCATATTGAAGCATATATTACATACTTCAGTGCCAGGGCAAACTAACATAGACACTGACAAATGATGTCTGTTTTTTAATTCCTACAATATGGTAAGGTTTGTCAAAGCATACGTTTGAATATAACATACAGAAACTTTGCAGTTTTGTGTCTTTGACCATCCATCCATCCATCCATCCATCCAAACATTCATCCATCTATTTATCCACCCATCCTTTTTTAAAACCCACTTTATCCAGTCTGAGGTCACAGGAAGCTGGAACAGTCATTAAAAAACACTTCCTTTTTACACCCATTTTAATATATCCTACAATATACCAAAGACTTCTACTCAGGCATCCACACACACACACACACACACACACACACACACACACACACACACACACACACACACATATATATATATATATATATATATATATATATATATATATATATAGACACACACACACACACACACACACACACACACACACACACACACACCCACACACATTATGTGAAAGATAAGCTGCTTTACACAAACACTAAGGAACTGTATTTTATGTGGAAGGCAAGCCCCTGTATCTCCATAAAATTGCTTTTGCTTCACATTATAATTGGAAAATCACCATTGTCAGTGTGAAACTGTCACAATAATGCTTGGCAAATCCACTCCATGCTGAATGTGGATTCATAGAACTTGCATTTACAAAATCTGATACTCAACATAGTGTAGTCATCCAAACAGGCTTAAACAGGACATGCAGTGACAGGACATGCCATAACAGGACATGCAGTGACAGGACAGGCTGTGACAGGACATGCCGTGACAGGACTTGCCATGACAGGACATGCTGTGACAGGACAAGCCGTGACAGGACATGCTGTCATGAACTGTCAGACTCTGCCTTATATACCACTGTGTATGTTACATTCTGACTACAGTCCCATAAGTGCAATGCGGTGTTATACTATGTGCCATTCCTACATGAACTACAGTGCTACCATATAACAGTAGCCCAGGTAACATATACTGCATTTTCCCAGTGCAAAGCATGTTACCATGATCTGTAACTACTGTTAGCATAAACATATGTTACTCCATTATTACAATATTTAATTCAAGAAATGCAATGCTGAGGTATCAGCACACTGACATGTATCATGAGCAGTAGCGTACAGAATGAAATAGTGAGTGCATACAGGTAAGGTGTCCTCTAAGCATGTAGCAGTTTGGATGCTACAAGTATGTGTAATGTGTTGCACTAGAACACTTTGTGTAAGGAGTGTAAATGCATTTTACTAGAAGTTTACCACAAGTGGTATGAATTTATGTTTCTAGAACATTCCTTGATAAAAGTATAAAATACATTTTAGTGGAATAATCCCTGTAAGTAGTATGAATCTATGCTACTAAAGCACTCTTCGCAGGTGTGCATGGTACTACAACTGGCTGTATGTGTAGTATAAATCCCTCCCTACAGGTAGGTATGCATATTACTAGAACTGTCTTATAGGCAGTATAAATGCATATTACTACAACAATCCTTGTAGGTAATGTAGACACATATTACAAAAATGCTCTGTGTAGTGAAAACGGTAATATCTACAAGGTAGCCAAAATGAAATTCACCAAGTGTCAGTTTGCCCGATGCACAAGACACCCAAGGAATGCAATGCTGATGTGCTCCTGAGGAAGTCACTGCTGGTGTGATTTATAAATGTGTGCCAGCAGATTCCTTTGTTTTGGGAGATTTATGCCTTCTTCAATTTGGTGTGACTGTGGAGTTGGTGGATATAAGCTTTGGAGGTATGGTGGAGTTTGCCCCCAACATCAGGGTGCAGGGGGTTTTCCCCCTGTAAAAAAGTACTTACAGTTATTGTTTTTGCCATTCTGTGTTTTGGGCATTTGATTTTGATGTTCTTATTCCTCTGCATGTTGATGTTCAAGGTTTGGTAGTAGATCGATTGAAAATGCATGTTGCTAGAACACTCCCCACAGGTATGAATGTTACTAGATATCAATGCATATTACTTTAACACTCTTTGCATATAGTAAAGAAGCATGTTGAAAAAACACTGTGTATAGTGAAAATGCATGATACTCGGGCACCCCTCACAGGCAGTAAATTTGACCTTTGTTTGTTGTGAATAATTTATGTGCTAATGATATGTACTACTTTTATTTCAGAGTAGAATTATATAGTATCTCCATTTTAGGACCTAATGTGAGGATAGAAATACTGCTGTTAACACTATTTTCCATACTTGCCCTCCCATTTTTATGTATTGGCTCATAGGTGAGTGTGGAAGTTCTTTCCAGCATCAAGGAGGGCAACACAAGATATGGCAAAAGAGAATTTGAAGCTGCCCATCCAAATATTTAGGTTTTTCCTTGAAGGTAGCAAGGGTGCTGTTTGCTTGATATCTAGTAGAAGTTTGTTCCAGAGGTGGCGGATTTGTCAGGATATGAATCTGTCATGCTAGTTTATCTATTTATGTGCTGAGAAAGGTTTAGTTCCTTTAGCATCGTATTTGAGAAACCATTTGCTCTATGAAAGAATAAGGTCAAAGAGAGGTGGACCTTGAAAGGCTAGACAAAGATCTCCCAGTGGAATATAGAAAGAGGGCTGCCACTCTGTCCTCATAGCTAAGATTTCGTAAGACGCTATTCGTTTTAATTAGGATTCTCTGAGTTCTGTCAAGTGGAGTTGATATGTTTAGACAAATACATGCCAAAAGGGAATAGGTCTGATGAGATATGAGCAAAGGTGAATTAAAACCTCTTTGGATCTAGACGCCTTTGGAAATAAGATGAGCTAAATAAAAAGCTTAGGAGACATGATGGTCAAGCAATAAGGAATTATCAAAAAGGGTGTCTCGATCCCTTAAAAAAAAAGGTTTGATTTGAGGGGTATCACCTAAATGGCATGATGTAGAAATGTTTGCTTACAAAAATTAACTTTACTGTATTTTTTCTTATTTAATTAGAGACCATTTCTGTTGTATCATTTGTTAACATAGTCTAACCTATGTATAGGCTAGGAGTGTTGGACTAAAGGTCTGAGAATTATATGACAAATAGAAAAGGCCCTAATACAGAGACCTGTGGTACACCACTGATAACCTTTTTTACTTTTAAAAGTGGCACCCATGACTCTTAACCACATGGGTTAGCTAGCCACTGTACAACAATCTTTTAATAATGTCTGCAGTAGGAATAGGATCAAAGGGCTTGACCAGGTCCTAATACACTGTATGTACTGCAAAACCACTATCCACTACTTCTGTGACTTTTTAAAGCAATTCATACAGTTAAAGAGTCAGGATCTTCTTTTGACAAAGCTGAATTGATAAGGGTCCAGGGCTAAGGGATTTTTCACTCTCCATATTAATGAGTTCTGAGTTAGTAGACCCCATAACTTTACATATGAGACTAGTGAGATTAATAGGTTTATAGTTACCAAGGTCCATGGTTGAGCCATCCTTGTGTAATGACATTAAAATGGTCTTTACAATGGCTGCTTTACAGGCTTTGGGATAGTTACTGAGAGGCTTAAATTAAAGAATTTAAACAGAGGTTTAGACAGGACATATTTGGCACTAATAATCAGGCAACCTGGTATGTTTTCAGTGTCCACAGAGATGTGTTCTTAACAGGGTGCATGGAGATGGTGTTCTTAACTTTTCAGAAGTCTGAGAGGACTTGTTCCATAGTAATTAAAGAGACTGGCTGGGAATGTGGAATCTGTGGAATATATGGGCAGAGTAAACTTCACTAATTTTATCATAGGATATTGGCTATATCTTGTGGGTCAGAGTAGGTACTATTATTGGGACTAACTTCAGACATTGTTGGGTGTTAGTTATTAACTTCCTGGTAAAGATAAAGAATGAAATGTACACGTTTTTATTTTAGTGGTTATTTTAAGCTCATATTCTGCTTTGAGCTATTTAATGGTTTCCAAAAGCTGTTTGCTAATTTGTTTAAGTGTACTCTTAAGGTAGGTAGAATGAGACCTCTCATAAGCACCAAATAATTTCTTTCTCTTGTAATATAATTTATTTATGTGAGTATTCCGCTATAAGAAAGATGGTACATATGGAGTTGTACAAGACGTGGCCATATTGGTGAGGTCAAGATCAAGGGTATTGCAGCCCCTAGTAGGATGGTTAACTATCTGTACAAGGTAATTAGCATTTATAATGTCAGTGAAGTGCTGGACATATTGACCATTGTGGTTCAGGTCATCCAGTTTACTGATGGATAGTTGAAGCTCCCCCCCAGGAAAAAGGTATTAGGTTTAATGGGTATTTCAGCTAAGGCATTAGGATAGTTATAATGCTCAGATGGGGACATAAAAAGTGTTCTATAACTAGCTATGACTTGGTGGTTAAAGTTATTTATTGGAGGCATTTAAAGTATTATCTTGGCATTCCGCACCATCCTTTTCTATTCTATACATTTTTCTGACCCCTTGTAATTATCTTAGTGGTGTACAGGAGCTGATCTTAGAAGAATATTGTAGTTTCTTGTTACAGAATCGTAAATTAAGGTTATCAAGCCCAAGCTTATGAATATTCAGAGAGTCATCTATCTGCACAGCACGAAACCTCTTTAACTTACGACAAACTGGTCTTTTTTCTTCAATGTTTAGCCAGCATAAAACAAATGGATGTTTGCCCTTCTATGTTGAAGTGCACCTTTTTTATGATATTGGGAAGTCTGTCTGCATACCACCGTGATGTTCCTCCAGATCTCTCTAGCCCCCTATATCTACCTGTTAATATTCTACAGTGCAATCCAGCCATTTTGTTCTTTACTCGGTTTTAGGTAATTCAACATATATGGCAGTAGTAGCTGTTTGACTGTGTTTTTAGTGGTACTGCTCTGTGGCCATTTGTCCCCTTCCCTTTCCCCATGCTCTCACTCTCTTGACTTGCTTTACTTATTTAAAGATTCAGTTCTGCTGCATCTTCTTCCATCTATTCTCTGATTGATTGTTTTTTGTGGCTACTGGTGTCTATGAGGGACAGACCACAAAAGTGAGGCAAAAATCTGGGCATTCTGCAAAATTCTAGACAGTTGAGAGTTATGCAGGGTTAATAAATTTCCTCAGGCTCAAACCCTATACCTTGGTTACAGGAAAGAAGAGCCTAAATCCTCTACATCAACTACCAAACTAAAAAAAAATAATAGTTTTGGTTTATTTTCAAGGGACTGAGTTTCAGTATATTCGACCCAGAAGGGGATGCATTCACTCCTTGAACAAGGGCAACAGAGTAACCAGGATAAATACAAGGAACAAGACTCAAAAAACTTCATTTTTAATATGTCATTTTTTGATTTGACTTATGATCAAAATAGTCTGTTGAACAAAGGCCTGTCCTTTATACCAGCCAGTAGATCAGATAGTACTGATACTGTTATTGTTTTGAAATTATTTGCCAGAAATGCTAATTTAAGTTTAGTGTTTCCTCAACAAGAAGCTTCTGCCTCCAATTGCTTTAAGAAACCAAGTTTCTTTATGCCCAGTATGCATCCATTGACTGATATATTTGTTAATATTTGCGAGAAAGATTTACATGGAAGTTCTGCAATTTGTGATACAACCTCCTTTTTCAACATGCCTCCAGGTGAATATAATGCACTAAAGACATTACATGAAAATCCTTGTCTTGAAATTCGTCTAGTCGATAAAGGTATAGTCCTTATGGACAAAGAGCATTACCTTACTAAGATGTGTCAAATGTTAGATGATGCAAACACCTATATGCTCCTTCTGAAATAACAGGTTGAAGGTCTGATTAATAAAATGGTTGAGTTATATGTTTTTGATTTGCATATGATTGGCCTGATTTCTCTAGACTTAAATAATTATTTTTCAGCTGAGCATCCAGTTATACCTGTTTTATATGGGTTACCTAAAGTGCACAAGAATTTGAATGACCCCCCCCCCCCATGCGACCACTTGTCTGTAGCAGGGGATGGGTAACAGAGGCATTATGCATTTTTGTGGAAAAATCCTTGTGTTCTATTTTAGATGGTGTGCCTAGTGTCCTTAAAGATACAAACATTTTTCTGTGTGCCTTTTATGCTTGGCAGAAAAGATCATTGTTGGAGCCTTCCTGTGTCCTGACAGAGTGCTCTTCAAACTATCTGGAGATATACAGAGCTGAGTATATTTTTCTGGCACTTCAGAGTTGTGTACTGGTAATTGTTGCTTGACTAATTTTATATCATTGCTGGCTGACTTCAGAGTTGTGCACTGTTATTTTTGCTTCACTGTATAGTTTTTCAGATCTCTGCTGAAGGTGTTTTCCCTCCTCCCCCTATTTCTCTGTGTCTTAAGTTGGTATAACTGGTTTTATGTCCTGTGTGTTATCTGACTATCTCAAGGATTACTTGCATAAAATTAGACCCTCTTAGTAAAAGTCTGCATATCATTGCTGGAGCCTTCCTGTGTCCTGACAGAGTGCTCTTCAAACTATCTGGAGATATACAGAGCTGAGTATATTTTTCTGGCACTTCAGAGTTGTGTGCTGGTAATTGTTGTTTGACTAATTTTATATCATTGCTGGCTGACTTCAGAGTTGTGCACTGTTATTTTTGCTTCACTGTATAGTTTTTCAGATCTCTGCTGAAGGTGTTGGTTTTCCCATACTCACCCTCGCTATTCCTGTGTTGTTGTAAATTTGGAGGCTTTTGCATTTGTCTGCCCCCCGCTGTAGATTTGATCTGGGACACTCTCCCCAGTCCCATCTCTTTACCTCATTCTACCTAATAGACTCCTTCTGCACTTGTTTTTAGTCATTTTTAATTTAATTGCATTTTTTAAACTGTTTGGTCTAACATTGCTACATACTCAAGTGTGCTAGCTTGCACTGCATTTGAATTGTTTTGACTGCTGTTTTAGCTACTTTTCTGTATATATATATATATATATATATACATATATATATATATATATATATATATATATATATATATATATATATATAAAATACCTTTCCTGTAACTAGTGTAGTCCAGATTCAGATTTGCTGTATCCAGGACTGTATGTAAGCCTCTGAGACCCCCCCCCCCAAAGCTTTCTGTGTTGGAGGGAAGCCTTCAAGCTTATCAGTGGGAGTGGTAAGCAGTAGGTAACCTAGCTACCACATAAGGAGTGGTTCTGGCCCAGAAATTGTAGTTATTGGCCGTTTGGGCAGTTTTTCCATCTCTCTCAACTTTCTGATTTAAAAGCCCACATTTGCACTTGTTTCCCCCCTTTCCTGTAACTAGTTTAGTCCAGATACAGACTCTTAGTTTTAGCACTTGAATTTGCTTATTCATGATCAGCACTTGTTCAGAACTTGTAAGCACTAAATAACCTACTAATTACTACAACTCTCAACCTTTCTCATTACCTACAGGAAAACAGTTTTGGTACTTACTTTCCTCACTTATCTAGAGGAAAATAGTTTTTTTATTCAGGCATGTCCAAGGGTCAGCTCCCAGTGTTCTCTTCTGTCTATCTGATGAATCTTGGCATCTTGGGGCAATGTAGAAATTGCCTCATGTACACAGACAGCCCTCTCCTCCTACCACCCAACACTACAACCTGTGAGAGATGCACTTATCTAGCCAAATTGGAGGTAAAGCTCTCTCCAATCAAGACTGAACTTGACAGTCAAGAGGAGAAGGTAAACACGTGCACCACACCACACCACACTCATCACATAGTCTCACTAAACCTACACCACCAAAATCCACACATAGAAACACAAAAAACATTTGCGGAGGCTCTCAATAATAATCTGCTCAAGCAACAGAGACTTCCAAAGCAGAAATGCAAGCAACCTCCACCCAACACAACCCAAATGACACATAGCCTGCAGACTCAGTGTGCCACTCAACAACAGCCAATAAGGCAAAACAACGTACCCAACACACTAGTCATAGGTGACTCTATAGTCAGGCACACTGATGTCCCACTCACCAGGCTAAACAAGGAGAAGGTTACTGTCAGCTGCCTGTCGGGTGCCAGGGTCCGCCACATAACCGACGCACTCAGGTCACTCCACAACAAGTACAAATATGACTCTGTCATTGTCCATGTTGGTGTGAATGACCTGAGATGTACCTCCCTGGACTACATGAAAAGAGACATGGAAGAGCTCTCCGATCTTGTAGCCCAGGCAGGTATGACCCTAGCCCTGAGTAGCATTCTGCCAACAAGGACAAAATGATTGACTTCAACAATTGGCTAAGCTTCTGGTGCCATTCTAAAGGGATCCAGTATCTGTCTGCCTGGGATGACATGGTCAACAGACCGCAATGCTTTGCCAGAGACGGCCTGCACCTGTCACCCCTGGGATTCCGGATACTGGCTAAGGTTCTTGCTGCCCCTATAGTGCCTTTTTCAGGCAAGGGTCAAATGACAAATTCACCACCGTAACAGGAACAGACAAGCAAAAACTGAGGGTGATGCTACTCAATGCTAGAAGTCTAAATCTCAAAATGCACTCACTCAAGGCACTCCTTAAAATGGAGAACATCGATATCTGTGCAGTGACTGAGACCTGGTTCAAGGCTCCAGAGAGCACCCCTGTACTACCAGACTATAACTCATACCACACTTTTTGGCCATGTAACCTGGACCGGAACACCAGAGGCAGAGGTGTGTCCATATTCATTAAGGATATCCACACCTCAAGGCTATTTGCTCAGCATAATGCAGCTGAGGTTATCCAAGTGCAACTAACTCTGGGCAAAACTGCAATCCAAATTGTAGCTTGCTACAGATCACCCACCATGCCCCAGGATTCCCACTCCTCTTTTCTTGATGTACTGGAAAATATTAGGGTTCAACCAAACACACTCATAATGGGCGATTTCAACTACCCCACCATTAACTGGGAAAACTACTCATGTACCAACTCCTTCACTCAATGCTTTCTGGAATTCATAAACTCCAATGCCCTGGATCAACTTATCCACACCCCCACCAGGGGCAACAATATCCTAGATCTAGTCATTACCAACACGAGTGACCAGTGTTCCACACCTGAAGTCAACGCCTCATTGGTCCGATCCGACCATAAGCTAATTACCCTAGATATCCACATCCTGCCCCCACCCCCCATTAAGGAAACCATAGTAAAATATTTCTCCAAAGCCGACTTCATGCTTCTTAAGACAGAAGTGGTGAACTTCATGACACCCATGCAGATGGACAATATAGTTAAGACTACTGAATCCTACACAATTGCACTTTATAAGCACTTACATGAGTGCATGGATCGTGCTATCCCAAACAGAACCAATATGCTATCCTCCAAAAAAAGGAAGCCAATCTGGTGGTCCCCTGCCATAAACAAACTGTACAACAGAAGGAAGAAACTGTTGCAAAAGAGAGTAAAATCCCATGAGTGGAGGAGCTCCCTGGTCAGCCTCAATAAGAAGCTGCGATCCCTGATAAAATCCTTCAAAGCTAGTTACGAAAACGAAATCACCACTGATTCTAAAGACAGCCACAAAGCATTCTATAGCTATGTCAAGAATCTCAATGGCAACACTCAGATCTGCTCTGAGTTACAGCACAATGGCACTAAATATGCAGACCCAACTGATATTGCCAATATCCTGGCAGATAGGTTCAGTGCTAACTTTACCCCCCTCTCACCCCCTAAAGAGCCCATCTCTATACTGGAAGAATGCAAAGTTCCTGTAATCATGGCTGAACAGGTAAAAACCACACTCTCCAAAGCCAAGAACACAGCATCCATGGGATCAGACAACATCCCAGGCTGCGTTCTACACAAACTACAGAACGAACTGGCAACCCACCTAAGTACCATGTTCAATCATAGCCTCACCTCAGACTTTGTGCCTGCTGAATGCCGCCAAGCAATGGTTATCCCACTCCACAAGGGGGGATGGAACTTATAAACAAAGATATTGGTAATCTCCAAACAAAGCCGTAGACAAGGGTAAGGTGGTTCACACAGCCTATCTAGATCTTGCCAAGGCTTTCGACACCATCCCCCACTCTGGAATTATAGATAAACTCTCTAAATTAGGTATAATTCCCTATGTCACAAGATGGGTTGCCAACTGGCTCACTGACAGAGCCCACGCTGTGAAAGTAGCAGACTCCAAATCCGACTTCAGACCAGTGACAAGTGGAGTACCACAAGGTTCAGTCCTGGGTCCTCTCCTGTTTGGTATCTACTTCTCTGAAGTACAGGCTAACACAGAAGGTCTTTGGCTAATGAAGTTCGCAGATGACTGCAAACTAGGAGCCATAATCGAAACTCCTAATGATGTGGACATCCTACAAAAGGGCCTCACTGAGACAGATGCCTGGTGTCAAAGCCATGGCCTCAAGCTCATTGCCAAAAAGTGCATTGTCATCCCCTTTGATAAAAACTCTGTACCCATGAACTACAACATAGGCAGTAGTATACTTAATACCGAAAGTGTGATAAGAGACCTTGGGACACAGGTGGACAGTAGTCTTTCCTTTGATAATCACATCACCACAGTAGTCAGGAAATCCTTCTATGTGGCACACCTCATCACAAAAGGTTTCTCATCCAGAAAAAAAAGAGGTCATTGTTCCCCTCTACTCATCACTCATTAGACCCATTATAGAGTACAACACCCCTTTTGGTATGTACCTCACAAGACATCTACAACAACTGGAAAGGCTGCAGAAATACCTCACAAAGAGGATTACCGGCCTCAAACAAATGCCCTCTCAAAAAACTCCAGCTTTACTCTGTTGCATATCGCCTATTCAGAGGTGATCTCTGCCTAACATACAAAGCTATGTCAAACCCAGAGCTGTTGGACATGCTCCACTTAAAGAAATTCCAATCCCTCCGAGCTACATGCTCCTGGGACCTAAACCTTGTCACCACAATAAACAGAACATGCCGAAGGGATAGATTCCTGTCCCAGAGACTTCCCATACTCTGGAATAAACTACCTCTCTATATCAAACAAAGCTCCTCATTAGCACTCTTCAAGAAAAATCTTGATGATTGGATGGGAAATAGGAAATTCACCTCAGGGATCACCTCTGTGGCTCTGCTCGACAGTGGCACAGGAAAATAATTTTCTTGGGTGGCAAAAGCCAGGGTACCTTTTTGGATGGGCTTGTATAAGCCCCAGGGCCGATAGCGTAGTACCTACCTATGAACCTATGAAAATACTGAGCAACTTCTTCTGGTTACTGTTGACATTAATTCACTTTTTAATGTCATTCCGGATGACATCAGCATTGAATATGTTACAGTCTTTTTGCACAGGAACAGTGACTTTTCTACAAACAAAGTGACTTTGATATGTATGCTTCTTGAACTAGTCCTGGATAATAATGTGTTTATCTTTGAAGATGCTTTTTATCTACAGTGTGTGGGGGTGGCAATGGGTATAACATGTGCCAGTTCGTATGTGAATTTGACTTAGCCCAATGGGAATATGAATTTATTTATTCAAATAATCCATTTGTGGACATGAGCTACTACAGATATTTTGTGGATGACATCTTTTTGATATGGAAAGGTACATCTGATACTCTTTCATCTTTTGTTGATTATTTACATACCATGACTACCTTTCTAAGATTTACTTATCACTTCTTGAGTGAATCAATTGATTTTTTAGATGTTACTGTAAGTAACGATGTATGTGGCAAAACAGAGACTAAGATTTTAAGGAAGTCTTGCAAAAACAACATTTTGCATAAAACCAGCATGCATCTAAGACCATCACTTGGAATGTGCTGAAGGGTCAGTTGCTCAGAACATCAAAGCTTCACAATATGGACAGTAGTACAGATGAACACTAACAGAGATGTCTGAACAGTTCTTGGAAAGAGGCTACTCTT
This sequence comes from Protopterus annectens, assembly GCF_019279795.1. NCBI lineage: Eukaryota > Metazoa > Chordata > Ceratodontiformes > Protopteridae > Protopterus > Protopterus annectens. The sequence goes on from NC_056726.1 coordinate 348,149,934, forward strand.
GTAGGGAAGTAGATGAAACAGTATTTGAAGTATGTTCCCTAAGGGAAACTACTGCACAACTCTATTTTAAGGAATATAATGAAATAGCACTTAATAGGACAGATAGACAAACTGTCACCCTTCTAGTTATACTTACATACTCAAGCAATGTAGGAGTGATTTGTAAGATTATGAAAAAGTTCTGATGACAGATGAAACAGTTAGAAGGGCACTAGGATCCACACCAAGTTTCTTGTTTCTCCATAATAAATCTTTCAAAAGAGACCTGTGCTATAAACATACCAAATGCTAGAGTTTTCCTTTGTCAGATCATACAGATACTTTTCCATGTCGATCTTGTCAAGCATGCAATCATATTTTGACTACAAGCTCTATTGGACATCCCTCTTTATGCTATCAAATCCAGTCTGACTTTTATGCTGACTGCAGGAGTTTGAATGTGATTTATTGGGTCTATATTACCAGAGTGAAAATCCTTTTGAGCGAATACCAAAACACCGACATGTATTGCACAAACTGTGAGAATGCTGAATGCACTAAACCATGAAATTTTAAATGTCGAACTGTCATAGTTGGCCAACCCCACCACTCGCTACATACTACCTACACAAACAAAATAAATAAACCACATACATACACTAACCAAACCCTACTTCTAACCCTAAATTAAAGCACCAAAACCCTACTTCTAACCCTACACTAAATCCCAAATACACAACTATCTATGCACTATCCTTAACCCCTCCCTAACCTTAAGGTCCGTAACTGCCGCACACTTCCCCTACGAAAATATGCACAAACAAAATAAATAATCCACATACATACATTTAATAAAACCCTACTTCTAACCCTACACTAAATCTTACATACATTACCTATCTATGCACTTACCTTAACCCGCACCCTAACCCTAAGGTCCGTAACTATCGCACACTTACCTTAAGGAGCTATACCACAGACGGGCCAACCATGGTAATTCGACATTTCCAAATTTGCGGTTTTGGACGTTTGCTGTAATGCCGGTTCGCGCAATATGTGTCGACATTTACGGATTCACTTAAATGGAATTTTGCTCTCATAATAGGGACCCGATTTATTATGCACAATGTCAAGCATGCAGCAGTTTTTATGTAGGAAAAACAAACCGGATGCTGAAAGACAGAATACTTGAACATGTTGTGGACATTCACTACAAAAAACTTACAAATGCTTTAGCTAAACATGTATTTGATTCTGGTTCTGCTCATTGCTTTAAATTTACTGTTTTAGAGAGCATTGAATGTACCATTGGAGGAGGGGATATTAGAAACATTACTGAACGTGCTGAACTTAGGTGAATTATTTTATTAAAAGCTGATTCGCCCCCCTGGTTTGAATAATAATGTTTCTATCAAACCAGTTTTACAAGCAAGTGGCTTAAGGCATTCATTTTATAGTTTTTTAGAATAGTCATATGAATGGTTTTGCCCTACCACTTCCTGAGTACCCATGTGACCTTATTGGTTTTTCTGATTGGGTAACTTGTACTTTTAACAGTGCTACAGTTTGTATGGCGTATTATGGTCTGAAGAAGTGGCCTCCAACTGTGAAAGTGCTTACCTTTTATGTTTTGTTTTTGTATTGTTTTTCTATTAAAATTTTATACATGTCACCCTTGGTGGTTGAGCTTGTTTTCACCTGTTGGATTGTATTTTGTGCTAACTCAACCTTCAATCGTCTGGTATGCTTCTGTTTGTTGTTCATCCTAGTTATGCGGGTTAGTAAATTTCCTCAGGCTCAAACCCTGTACCTTGGTTACAGGAAAGAAGAGCCTAAATCCTCTACACCAGCTACGAAACTAGAAAAAAACTAGTTTTGGTATATTTTCAAGAAGCTAAGTTTCAGTGCATTTGCAAGGAATTATAAGCTTCGGTGCATTTTCAAGGATTTGTGAGCTTCAAGGGAAGAGAGGCATACTGCTGCTCATGCCAAGTCTGTTTTCAATGAGCATTTGTTTTGTTTAGCCAGTGGTCATAGCATAACATGTAGCATGCTTGCTCTTGATGTAGAGGGCTCTGTGTTCTACTCCCACAACATGTAGATGGATTGCTGATACTGTGTTGTACTTTAAGGGAGGTAGGGGTGGAGATGTTGCAGTCCTTGAGTATGTCCTTCTTTGGATGAGATGCCTTGTAACTATGAACCAGTTGTTGGTTTGCCATCCATTCCTTACTGCAATATTACCAGCTTACCATTTTTATAAATGTACAATTTATTCTTCAAGGGCAGTAGACACCGAATTTGTAGATGAAACACTGAAATATAAAAACTATAAAGTTGTTTGCTAGCAGCAACCTCTTCATTAGTTACAGATCTCATTAATGTAGAATTATTCAGATGATATTTACTTTTGCAGAGATTGTGCATAATGACTGCTACTGGCGGATGTAATGACAAAAGTTTCAGTGGACATTTATTGTTGAAATGTTCCGAAATGGGCAGTTTTGTCATTACTGGGTCAAAAGTTTTATTTCAATTCTTACTGGAAAAATGCTAAAAACTACAAATTTAAAACACACTCTAACAAGTAATGCTGTATTATGCAAGGAATATAATTTAATACAATCTGAATCAAAGAACACATGCATGTATAAGTGTCCTGAAAATGTGTATAAGGGGCCTATTTGAAAACAGCCCAAAGGTTAATAAATGTAAGACTGCCTATGTCATACATGATAATTTAATAAAGATGTTTCTTGTTTTAAAAAAAAAAAGTTATCTTTATCTGCCACTGGCCAGATGCATTTTCTTTGACTGTGGGGTTCAATAATATTTCAATGAATGTGAGTTTCAAGGGCATAGAAGTTTACTGTTAATATTGAGTCTGTTTTCATTGTGACACTGTATTGTTTTGTTTAGCAAATGTCTATCAGTGTTTGTACTATAAAATTTGAAATAAAAGTTTTAAATCAAATCCAAATATTTGCAATCATTACAGAAATAAAGAAGAAAACAGTATGCACACTGAGATGTTTGAACAGTGTTTATGCTAACTGGGGAAATAGCTAAGTAATGGGACACTGGAATGGCTGTGGGGGGTGCTCTGTGTGTGTGCGTGTGCTTGTGCATGTGCATGTGTATGTGTGTGTGTTTGTGTGTGTCTGCATTTGTGGGGGGCCTGATCCATTACCCTGCCTAGGGCCCATTTGACCATGAACCATCTGTGAAGTAAACCCTTTGTTTCTTCCTCGGTTGTGCATCCATAACAGCCATGCTTCTATGCATGAAAACAATACAGATTAATCACTTCACTCCCCACACCCCCCATTGTGGGGGTCTGTGCATCAGCCTGGGCACTGTGGATTACCAGACTAAAGGTAAGCTTTTTTTAGAGTGAACATAACCAGAGTTTCTCTTATTATTTTTGGAGATAGGGAGTGGAGGGGAGGTAGTGGCTAGGTTAGTGTGTGTGCATGTGTGTGTGTGTGTGTGGGGGGGGGGGGTGCATTTGTTTAAATATTTTGAAAGTGGGTATTTGTTATTTTTTTCATTGTATTCTTTTGCCCTCTTTTTTGGGGGGTAGATTGCTGGGCTGTGGTTAATGTAACTTGCCCCTTTATTTACTCATCTTAAATTCTGCCATTAAGGCTGGAAAGTGAATATTTGTGTTAATAAATTGGAATATTTTTATTCTTTTGTTTTGGGGGGGGTTGATCAGGTGTACTGTGGATGAATGTAACTTGTCCTTTTCACTTTGTTAGTTTAAATTCCACCCTTAAGGAGCATTTGTGTGAATAAATCTGAATATTTATGCTTTTTATGGGTGGGGGTGGCAGTAACTTTGTCCTTTTCATATTTAAATGCTGGCTAATGTATATTTGTGTGAAATAAACTGAATTCTTTGGGGTTAGGGTGGCTAGCTGTGCTATGGCAACTATTTCTCTTCATTTGCTCAGTTTAAAGTCTGGTATTAATGGTTGGCTAATGGGCATTTGTGCAAAATAAATTGGAATATTTATGCATTTTTTTTCTTGCGAGGGGATGGCTAGATGTGTTGCTGCGAAATGCCTGGAGCTCGGTTTAAAGTCAGGCATTAACAGCTAGTGTGCATTTGTATGAAATAAATTGGAGTATTATATGAAACACATTTGAAAGTGGCTCCAGTTTTACAGAATGTTCTTGTATTTGCTTAATATGTTTGGTCTGTGAGTTACTCTGATATTGTTTGCCTAGCTTATAATTTGCCTTTACAAAACTACTGTGTCAGCTCTTAGGGTTGTGTTGTCATTGTCATACTCAACTTTCCAAAGGTGACAGTAATGCATTTTTGACATATAGTTTTAGTCCATGATTCTGGCACTAGTTATTTATTTGGGACAAGCCTTCCTGTAGGATGGCTGAATCTTTTGGAGATTTGATCAATGTGCCTATCTTGCTCCTTGCTGACCATTTTATTTCATTTTATGATTATTAAAAACAATTGTCACAGAAGAGGAGGTGTTTTTGCTCCAGGTATCACATATGCTAGGTACACTTGTAGCACGCAGATTCTGCTGTCAGACCACACACAGAGCACTTTATTTGACTGTAAATGTAATAACAACATTTAAAAGCCAGTGTGCACTATTAATAAAGAGTGATTGGGATTGCCTGATCACACCCCTTTTGTACCCAGAGAAGTTGCCCCTTTCACCACACTCTAGCTATACTTGTGGGATAGTTCCTTGGTATAAGACAAAGGGGGGAATAAAGGACTTGACTAGAAATATGTGATAATGTGGATATTGCTAAAAGATAGAAGAGTATAAGATATGACTACTGTAGTATTCACAAATGCAAAAAAAAAAAAAAAAACAGAAATGTAGGCCCAGTTAGGTAATGAGTAACAAGTGGCAAATTTAAATCAGATAACTTTACCTAGTAGGCTAATTTGGGCAACTTTGTTACTGGTGCAGTAACTGTAGAATAACAGCTGCAGACATTTTAAGCGAATAGTTCCAAGTGCATTAAGTGTGGAGCAAACAGTTTCACTGTGGTAATTGTTGATCAGATAGGTAATCCAGTACTGTCTAGTGTAGGACCCATACAATAGCAGCTAATGTAAAAATACAATGATAAGTAACAAGCAGAAATGCAACAACACCACTAATCAAAAAGTGCAATCAGTAACTGAAAATTAGATAATTTGTTTTTATATGCCTAGTATCAGTAACAGGCAATATTGCAATAGTATTTTAGATATTGCAAACAGTAAACAAGGCACAGCAGTGTGATATTATTTAAAATGAATAACACTCCAGCCAGCAGAACAACACTGCTAATTCCAGCAATGTGTTAGAGCTGCCATCAGCAAGTTAATAATTAAAAAAGAGATGACGATTTAATTGCACATAATACGGCAGTAATCAGTTGTAAAATTAATCAAAGTAGTCTAACTAAAATGAAACAGAGAAGACAGTGAAATTTATATCATGTATGTAATGATAAACAAATTACCTTACCTTGTTGCAAACTAGCTTTTTGTGTTCATTTCCTAATATAATTAAAAGTGATTCACATATATATTGAATATTCTCAGGAAGAGCTGTAATGTATGGTTTAGCACACGTGGGTAGAAAAGACATTATAAATATTCTCACAATGTGGGTTGCTCCATGCCAGGTAAAATGAAGAATATTTTCTCTCAGGCCAGGTATGCTATCTTTTATATGATATTCAAAGATTATACAATGTATGTTTTAAAAAAACAGATCGGAGGAAATGGAAGAGTGACAGTAAATTTTGTACAAAGTATTGTATTTTGTGCTTTAAATGCAAAAGTGTCACATTTTTGAATGTATGTAAGTGGAGTATGCACAATGTTTACCATTTCAAAAATGTAGCATTTATAATTATATCTGGCATGATATTTAGGATATTTGAAGGTAAAAATTTAAGCAAACCTCTGTACAGAAAGGCTCAAGTTCAGTTACATAACATTTTGTGTACAAAAAGACAGATGATGACATATACTATAGTGTAGAAACAGATCACCATATATATATTTTAATCTCCAGAATAAGTCTGTGGGAAAAGCCATAGCTCTGATACAGGTACCATAAGCTAGTTGCTTCAGTAGCCTCATATAATAATAATATGAATTTATTGTATGAAATGTGCTGGCTAGTTTGGTTTTGATTAAGCTGTTTATTATCATTATTAGCAGTGGCTAGTGCTTTTTATTTGCCTTTCATAGCTGGACACAATGCTGTTTATTGCCTGTTAGTGTGGTTACTACTTCATTGTTATGACCATCTCTGTTCTGTTTAGGCTGGAGATTAGGTTTATCTAGCTTTACTTGCCTTTTTTCTTACTGTGTCATATTGTGTTTACTGTGGTTGCTGTTGACATGATATTGGAATAACAGAACTTTAACAGTGAAAAAAAGATGTATGCTGAATGAGGTAGCAGTACATCGCAGGATTTTCCCTTCTCCAAGGTACAGTGATCTTGAGCTTAGAATATATAAATAGCAGTAATGGGGGGGGGGGGGGCTTCCATGTTATACACAGAAACATTTTACAAGTATCATACCACGTTTTACCATCTCATATATTTATCTGTTACTGCTCTTGTCACTTGTACTAATTTGTATTTGTGTCTTGCATTTCACAGTAATTGTAGCACCTCTGCATATACATTTTATGAACCTCTGGATTTGCTTAATATATTTAAGGTGCAGGATGCGTGTACCTAATTTTCTTTGCCTTGTGGCTCAGTTATTAGATAAAAAGTATTTTCAGATTACTCCACATACCTGGTAAACAAATTATAAATGCATAGACTAAAACAAAAAGTCCTCATCACCCAGAATGGAAATGTTTTCACAAGAAATTATATATATATTTTTTTTTCTGCAGGGAAATGGATATATTTTTTGTTAAATAAGTTATTGCAGTTTAGATTTTTGGTCTTAACATCAAATGTGATGTTCAGCCATAAATACAGCTCTGCTACTGTGCAATTACAATGTAGCCATACATATGTTAATGGTTATAGGTCTGCTGACTGAAAAATGATAATACTGAAAAAGTAATATGTTGGCAAATGGACCAACCACCCCCAGAATTATGTAACAGCCATGAGTCTGGTTTGACTATAAACAAAATATTCATTTTTGTTTTGACCTTCAGTCTGTATCTCTGTGTTAACACTTGAAAACCCTTCAAAATCAGTTCCTGTTTGTTACCTGGCTAAACACCATTCTCTCATTTATGAGTCTTGCTTTCCCTTTGTAAACAAAGAAGTGCTTATGTTTCACTGTATTATTACATATTTCTGAGATTAAATCCACTCATATTATTACAATCCTAAATATCCCAAATGTAAATAATACAACTTCAGAACTGTTAACTTACATAAAACTAAAGTAAAACTGCACTGTGAAGCAGTGGAATTCTTACAGATCAGTGCACCAAAACTCTTCTTGATTGGAGCAATAGTTTCCTTTTAATTTACTGCAGACAGTAATAAGCAATTCCATGCCACAGCGCAAAGCTATTTAAGCAATAATCCATGACTGTGCGTGGATATATCAGGATTTACCATGGTTGGTGTGGATGGACCACAAGGGCAAAGCCTTATGTTATGGCACAAAATAGAATAAGGCTTGCAAAAAATAATAAAATAAATAAACAGACAACAGGCCCAGTGAAAATTAAAAATGTATATACGAGACCATACTTCTAGAATACCATCAGACTAATAAATCCCATCATACAGAAGAAAACCCCAAAACTGTTAAAGTTGACAAAGTTAACAAAATTAATGATAATAGCAAGAAATTGGACATTCATTCTCAAAGAGATGCTTCAAAACTGCCATGTTTATTTTTCTTTTGTTGGCCAAGTTTATCCCACTAGGCTAGTAGCCTCTTTTCAGGGGAGACCTGAGGTGATATTTATACTACTAAGGGAAATTTGGACAGGGTTTGGGGAGCTTCCCCTACTCATTTTGACAGGTGCCATGGGATCATTTATGCCCACCTGAGCTACCACCAACTTAAGAAGATGGGCCCTTAGATTGATGTCTTATCCAAAGGACAGCATGGTCAGGAGTACAGAACACCCCTTGTGTTGCACTGCAGTGTCAGCAATTGATCCACCTGGTGTGGGAATAGAAGCCATAGCCTTCTGCACCAAAGGTGAGTTTACTACTTACTGCACCACTGACACTTTATCTAAAGATTAGGACTGCAAAAGGATATGTAACCAATAATAATAGAATCCAATCTTCTATAAATGAACTGGTGCAACAGAGAAGTCTGAATGCCAAGAATGCTAATATTACTGTTTCATTATAAAAATCAGTCATTGTAAGATATTATGAAATGTAGAAATGGCAGTAATACATTATTACTAAGAGCTGTCTCATGTTCACAGAAAATACATTTATTTTTGTCATGACTGTAAATTTTGGTGGGAGGTGTAAGTATATTCAGAAACTGAGATTAAAGGCCCAGCAGCAGACCCACACTGGGAATATATACATACCTACCACTGCATTTTCAGAGGTTCTGAAGAATATACTCAGAAAAGCATTACCTGTACTTCAGAAGCCTCGAATCTCAACATGTAACACATTAATTAGACTATAGTGAATCCCATATGCACTTTCATCATCGCCATGCCTCTCACCTTCAACTTGTTCAAAAATTCTGGACTAAGTCAAAAATAATAAATGGACAAAGACCCACAATTGAGGAAAATGTTTAAATATTACTCAACTTCACTTAAAAAAGTTTATAAAACAACACATTTGCATCGACGTACATTATCTGTAAAATCAGAAGTTTGAAATGCTAATGCCAGCCATTATTGACTGACTGCAATCCTCAGTAATTTACCAAAACAATAAAAAATTATGATGGATAGAGCAAAAATATGAGGCAAAAATCAGACACATTATGTAAAATCAGGGACAGGTGAAAGATACGATCATGTCATGTCATTGATGAGAATCCATAGTAACAAAATATCTTCACTCTAAACCGAAATAAGTTTGACCCAAATGCCCATAAGGCCAACATTATGACCTCACAACCTCCCAAGAAATGTATTAATTGAGGTCATCTTTATGTATAAAATGGATATATACCTCATGGATATTATAAAAGTTTATGACAGTGTCACATCTACCTGGGGCCAAAATTGAGGATACCTAAATAAGGTAAAAAATTATTAAGGTTAATTGTGACTTGGCCATGGTTTATGTTAGAGTGAACAATCTAAGAAGCCCCTACCCCATAGATGTGAAACAAGTTACAGTGGGATTATCTAACATTCTTGTAACCAAGGGAAAAAGACATTTGGTTTGCAAAGTTCTCCCTGAACATCAAGACAAACATTTGACATGTTGTTAATGGCTAAAGGCATGGTGCCATTGCCATCAACCTCATTATTCTCATTTTTACTTGGGGTCGGGGTGTCAAATCAACATTAGTCCGTGTGACCATATCACCTACAGCCAAAGTTTATATCATTAGATGATTAGCCCATTGACAGGGAATTCAATCCCTGTTAATCTGGCACAACACTGAGGAAATCATTCAATATTGTGCAACTTATGCACAAAGGTATGGCATCTAGGTCCAAGGAGGTCATTGTTCTACTGCATTCAGCATTCATCAGACGTCTCATTGAGGACAGTGCTACTTATGATATGTACCTAACCAGGCACATTCTACAACTGAAACATCCACAGAAGTTCCTCACTAAAAGAATACACCTCAAGGCCCTATCCCTGTATGTTGTCTCCTACAGGCTGTCGAAGAAAGATCTATGCCTGGCATACAGTGCATTAATTTGATGGACCTCCTGCATATCTGCAAAACAAACAGCACCAGAATTACCCATTCTAAAGACATAAACCTTGCCTGTGATGTAAATAGGACCTACTGGACAGACAAGTATTCATCCCAGAGACTACCCCCTTCTCTGAAACAGGCACCCCATCCATGTGATGCAGAGTACCTCCCTAAGCCAATTGAAGTTTAACTTAAACAACTGGATTGGGTACAGGAAATTCCTCCCTGGTTTGGCACCTGTGTCTCTAATGGACACAGGCAGCATGTAAATGGTTAATCCTCCAGGCCTCTGCTTGTAAATGTTTACACTTATCAAGGGTATTGGAACTTGTCAGCGATTTTGGATGCATGACTAGGCTTAAAAATACCCTTGTGGTTGTTAGCTTAGTATACACCTATGAACGTATTACACATGTAACCAGCAGGAGTACATTTCACCCAGTGGTCTTTGCTTTCCTCCCAGGAACAGAAAGTACTGACTAGGAAATTCTCCTTCCTCACACATGTGCTTTTTAAGACCTCTTTAAATTCCAAAATAAATCAAAGTAAAATTAAAAAACTATAGAAGATAAAACATCAGAGGTGGAAGTTACTTTGCTAAATGCAACAGGTCTCAGAAATAGAAACAGATTACTTAGAAGCTTTCCTCGGCTTAGTGTATGTTATTATCTGTACCATTACTGAAACTTGGTTTAAAGATCCAGATTGTATATTACTAGTTTCAGGGTGTACCTCTAGTTCCAGGATGTACCTCATTCTTGCTGATGATAGATGGAAATGTCTCAACTGTTGCAAAACAGGACTAGAATTGCTAGTACAGTAAGTACAGTAAGCAGGGAAGGGACAGGTGAAGGGTCTTCACTTGGCCAAAAGAGGAAGATGCAGGCTAGTTTCTGTCTCTATGGACAAGGTAGATTTACCTGGATTTGCCAAAGAACTTATTAATGTTTTTCCTTTACCCTCTCATTCATCGTGCAAGAAAAGGGAATAAGTCCATTCCCTTTCTGACAGGGAATGTCAGTCAAAAGAACAAACATTGCAGTAGGATCGTTGCACTCAGGAAGTTCATCTCAGTCAGAGTACTCTGATTCTCAAAAAGTAGTTTATTTGGCAATTGGCTTAGAGGATTAAGGAGCTGTTAATGAGCTGGTAATGAGCTGTTACCTGTGAACCCAAGGTGCAAGGTTTGATTCCTTTAACCTCCGTTACCTAACTGTATAACTCTGAGCAAGTCATTTAACCAACCACTGCTCCTGGTCTGAGTCTGAAAAAGATCCATGGCGATTAGTGCTCTTCCCCAGAAAACAAATAACGTAATTCTCATCAGATGTTCCTGCTGAAGAGATTTCTTTTTCCTAATATTTTATCTAAGATGAAATAGGTTTTTCAGTAGGACCAGAATGAAGTTCATGAAGAACAAAAATGTATTATGATTTATTACAGTTAGAGGTGCCAAAAGCTGCTGCGGTGGTGGTGCTGCGGTAGCGTTGTCACCTCACAGTTAGACGTTGCCCGTTCGATTCTCAGTTAGAGCATCTTCTGTGTGGTGACATGCGTGAATGGGCGTTCCTTCATTTAAGGTTGTGCGTTAGGCCCGGCAAGCCAGCACGTAAAAATCTACTGCCAATCATTAGCAGACCGGAGTTCTGCTGTGGCGACCCCTAACCGGGAAAAGCCAAAAGACACAACAAGAGATGCCAAAAGCTGTGCTTATCCCTCCTGTCTTGCCTGCCTTAGAAAATGCTTTTCTCACTGCTTCTGCCTTACCAGATGTCTAGCTTCCTGCCCTCAGGAAGTCTGACAAGTTATTCAGGGTACCCCATACGCACATGTATCTGTTTTTTAATCCTAAAGCAGATCCAGCAGTTATGTCTCCGTCCAAATCTGATGTTGTGAAACAGGTTATAACTGCTAACCCCATTCTCTTGACAAGGATGGGAAAGCAATGGATAAAATGAGGAGGAAAATCCATTATTGTACTTTAACTTTCAGAATTTGTATCTGTAAAGATCATATGCTACAGTTTTTATTGTTATCCTTTCAAAACATGCAGACGCTAATGGCTAACATTCCTTCTTCTGAGGTTAAACAATTTGTTTATGCTTTTTTGATAGCTGTTTCGTCAGGATACTAAGCATATTTTAAAATGTGGTTATGATTTGCTGATTCTTCCTCTAGACCTGCAGCTTCTCGATTACGTTTGACGAGATTTCCTTGACTTTATTCTCATAATTTTCCTGATGATGTTAAATGTGAGATTTATAATTCTTTAGATAAAGTGATTCTGTTTGCCATTTTGCAGCTGAGGTATTTAAAAGGTATGATGAAAGGGGAAAAAATGATTCAGTTAGTGCTGTAGATTTTTTAAACCTTTTTTTTTAGAACAAATACTAATTCTTCCTGTTTCAATGAGCAGTTTAAGTAGTAAGGAACCGGCAAACAGGGTTTTAAAAAAGCAATGGAAAGGAGGCTCTAAAAATAAAGCAAAAACTTTTAATAATCAAGGGAAGTCCACTCAGTCAACATGATTATGTTTGTTCAGGTGCTTTACTCTCCTAACCTAAGAAACTTTCCATGCCTCTGAGACTTCACCTCCCCTTGTCACATCAGACTGAATCAGACAGCTGGGTTCTGAAGGTAATCCAGCAGCGATACACTTGGCAATGGGAATCCCTTCCCCCTTTCTAAGGGATTACCTCTTGTCCAGGGAACCAGATCCATCTATTTCCTCCCATCCTGATCTCATTATTTCTCAGGGAGTCGTAGAGCCTGTGCCCCCTCAATCTCATAGGCAAATGTTTTTATTTAAGAATATTTCTTATTCCCAAAACAGACGGATCTGGAGGCCTTTACTGGAACTTTCTTTTCTAAGCCTTTTTATTAACATTCTAAAATGTCTTCACTCTTTTGTATCTTTGATTCCTACTCTAGGTTTCACAGAAAAGATAGGCCTAAAGGACACTGACCATTACACCCCCCCCCCTGCAGGGCATTATATGCATTTTTGTAAAATTTACTGTATGTGACTTACACTATCAATTTTTACTGTTTGGACTTTCCACAGCATCAATGGTATTCACAAACTGCCTATCTCCAGGCATTGGCTTAGTGCAGACTTCAAGGCATCCACATTTTTTAAATATTTGGACATTTGTCTTATATTTGAATACTCTTTTTTCAGTTGTCAAAAGGTTAAGCAACTCTTCAGGAACTTCTACTCAATCTAGGTTTTCAAATAAACTTTTAGTGGCCTTCTATTATTCCTTCTCACAAAATGATTTTCTTGATGTTTGCTGGACTCTGCTTTGGGTAGAGCCTTTCATCTTCCAGACAAAGGAGACATATTTCAAAAGTTCTTCCTGAGTTTCTCCAGTCAAAATCATGCATCTGCAAAGGAGTTTCTCAGGATTTTGGGGTACATGGCATCAGGCATTCTCATGCATCCCCTGACCAGACTACACTTGAGGAAAATATAATGGTACCTCAGATCAGTCTGCACTCGGCATCTACTTCCTTTGTCCCTTCAGATTCCTGGTTGTGGATTTGTAAAGAGGGAGATTGGATGCTAAGTGATCCAGATAGCTTGACATCCAGGATTTCCATTCTCCCTTCCAATTCCCTTCCGGTCAGTCATCACAGACGCTTCAGACCTGGTGTGGGAGGGTTTCAATAGGGGTAACAGTACTAACTCTGTGGAATCCTGTAGGCAGACAGAAGCACAGATGTTGGCAGTTATCAATACTTTGAAGGCTTTAAATCATTTCTGGTCCCCATGGCCTCTGCAGTTGTACACAGTCATGTGGTACATCAACAAACCGGGGAGGGGGGGGCGAGCTACTAGAGATCAGTCCCTTTGCAGACTTGTTATTACAGGTGACAACTCATCTCAATTTGATTCTTTAGACTTCATATATTCTCCTAGAGCAAAACCTTGTTGCGGACAAGCTCAGCATGACCAGGGCAGACCCTCATGAATGCAAACTTCATCCTGGAGTCTTCCAAGAATCTATACAAATGTGGTAAGAACTTCAGGTAGATATGTTTACTTCCACTGAGAACAGAATGTTACAGAAATTCTGGGCCTGGAAGACAGATCAGATGCTTTCTCATTCCCATGGAAGGGAATGTTCCTGTATGCTTTTCCACCCTTTCCACTGATATCCAAGGTTCTTCCTAAAATTGTGGTGGTGATTCCCTTTTGACCCAAGGCAACAGGGTTTCTCCCTTCTTTTCAATTTGGCCAAAGGCAGTTACTACAAGCTTTCCTACAGACTGGATGTACTCTTACAAGACAGGATGATTTTGATACACTCCAGTCCAGAAACTATTCAGCTAACTGCCTGGATGATAACATTTTGATACAGTTGAAACACCTTTTTTTTTCTGAAGACATGTAGAAGGTACTAAAAGAAGCTAGAAAACCTACTACTAGAAAATCATATATGTGCAAGGGGAAAATATTCGCTAGTTGTTGTGGTGCCAGTTAAGGAGACATGATTCTCTTCAGACCAGGTTGCCTCTGGTTCTTCATTATTTATGTGTGTTACTGTCCAATTTTTTTTGTGTACCTGTGACTCTCCTTGGATTCCCCCCTTTGAATAATGCTCAGTTTAAAAATGTATTAATTATTTATTTTATATTTGTTTACCGGGATAGTCCGACTGGGCATAAAACCCTTTTTCAGCAGAGGCCCGGGGAGAAAAGCTCCATTGTTAGTAAACTATTTTGTTAGTAGGAAGAAAATTGTATAATACAATAAAGCTATAAATGCTAACAGACATTCATAACAGTAAAAAGACTAGAACAGAATAATTTGGTCAAGTGGGAGACAAGACCAATAATCTTGTATAATAATGCTTCTAGAAGACAGTTCTTACAGTAGTAGCAGGTACTGACATTGTATAAAAAGGTTTTGAAAGGGTTGTTATATGCTCATCCACCTAGGAAACAGGTGGCTCCTCCTTGGGATCTGAAATTAGTGCCTGAGAAGTTTACTCTGTTTCCGTCTGAAGCAGTTCATGAGACTGAATTGAAGTTCTTAACTTGGAAGACTGTTTTACTCATTGCACTGACATCTGATAGGCAAGTATCTGAGTTACAAGATCTTATGGTGAGTCAGCCCTACCTTGTTTTCCACAGAGACAAGGTTTCTTTGAGAACAAGTCCTAACTTTATGACTAAAGTGATCTCGGAGTTTACTGTACGTTAGAATGCTAATCTCCACGTTTTCTTCCCTGAACCAATGAACAAGGGAGAAAGGATCCTACACACTCTAGATATCCACAGACATCTCAGATACTACCTAGACAAAACTCAGACCTTCAGGCAAGCTGATTAGCTGCCTGCCACCTATGAAGGCAAGAGCAGAGAATAGCCAGCTTCAAAACATGCCATTTGCAGGTGGTTATCTCATGCTATTGCCTTTTGTTATCCTCACTGTAATAAGTCCCTTCCAGGCAGGGTTGCAGCCTCTTCCACAAGGGTTTTGGATTCTTTAGTAGTTTTCTGGAAAAGGGCAGGCTCTAGAAGTATTCTAGAGGTAGCAACATGGTGCTCTGTACATACTTTTACAAAGCACTACAAACTGGACTGCTTATCTAGGTCTAGAACTAGCTTTGCTAGGATCATTCTCCAGCATCTCCGGGAGTGTTCACTTATTGGCCTCCTCCCGTTTTTTCCCTGTTCTCTCTAAGCTATGGTAATCTACCCATATAGCTCTGGCTACTGTAACAGTCGCCTGTGTTTGAACATAGTACATATGTGTAATATAACTTGAGATAACAGTAGATGCTCTAACAGATGACTGTTACAGTAGTCTTCCCTGACTCTGAAGCCTTTCCTTGCTTGTATTTTTTGATGTTGCCAGGTTATGGATTTGTCTGCCCTTTTTAGATATAGTTTCTGTTTGGAGTTCCTTACCACTGTTGAGGAAAAGGATCAGAATCATTTTAAATTTGTTGCTCTGACCCCTAGTGATGCTGGTCTTGACTTGTTAACTGCCACACCAACAGCACTGTATCAGCATCAGGGCATAATACCTGAGCCATGGGTAAGGAAGGGTACACACTTAGCAGACAGTGAAGTGTACCTAAAATTGCTGGAGGTGGAATAAGAATATGTAAGAGGGGTGAACTAAATTACAAATGTCTTCCCACTATTGTATGTGCCTGGCAGTTTAACTCTGAATATATGATTCCATATTTTTCTGTGTGTTGGTTGACAGACTATCCATGGTGAGGTATGATCACAACTACTGGCCCTAGGTAAGACATTGATTAAGGTCAGACACCCCATAGTATCAAAATACTGAATAGTTGTATAACACAGAGATATGAAGCTGTTTAGCTGCTTAGTCCAGTTAAAGGTCACCAGGTCCTGGAGCTCTCCTGCCAGCTCTATCCAGAATTCATTGCTCTGTCTCTGAAACAGCAACTTGTCAGGAGAGCTCCAGCTCCTTGAAACCTTAAATTGGACTAAACAGCTAAACAGCATAATGGAAGAATGAAGTTTTACGTTCTGAAGAAGTCCCATTCACCTATTGGACAAAAGCACTAAACCCATTTATTAAAGGCTACTGGTGGATTTTTATAGACACCATCAGGCTAACCACCATTTTGAAAACTGAGCTGTTTGTTCTCTCTGCAAGACAGATTTTGTACTTTTATCCATTCTGGCCTGTGAACAATCTCATTAACATAAGGCAGTATCTAGTAGTATTCCCAATAAGGTACTAAAATTTTGTTTATGGATCTTTGCGGATGACTAAAGAATGTGTTTTGAGCTAGCAGTCTAGAATGCTCTATGTTTGACATTGCCACTATGTAAAAAATAAAATACAACAGATTTAAAAAGCCCACTGGTGTTCCTAGTTTTAGAAAGGAGCATTGTCTTGTACTAAACAAGTCAGTTTGAATTTAATAGCTCAGGCGTGAAATGTTTCAGTTGTTATATGGATACAGTGGTTTAAGTATGGGATGTCATGGCTGCTGCTTTGCACAAAACTTTCAACAAATTCAGAGGGTATTGCAATTACTAAATGATAACACTGAAATTTTGTATTATTTCTGCTGTGCTTTGCTGATTTGGAAAAAGGTATTCTGAAATTGTGTATCATTTTGTGCTGTTTGGGTTTAAAGTCTCAAATGGCTGTGAAAGTTACATTATCTTATTTTATTTTGATTTTCTTATTTCAGTTTTACTGGGCAGATATATATTTTGCTTACTGAATACCATAAAAAGGAAAAATAAGAAACAAAATAAAAACATAGCTGCTTATCTCAGTATAATGCCTTGTTTTATGTGTGACTGCCGCTCTAAACACTTCACTTAGCATTTGCTTTGTAGAGGGTCCATTGATACTTTTTTAGGGAATAATATAGAGATATATACACAGATATAAATCATGGCTGGGGGTATTTTTCTCATTCTCATCCTATCCTCCTTTACTATATATATATATATATATATATATATATATATATAATTATGACAGTGAATGA
The DNA here is from genome assembly GCF_019279795.1 of Protopterus annectens. Lineage (NCBI taxonomy): Eukaryota > Metazoa > Chordata > Ceratodontiformes > Protopteridae > Protopterus > Protopterus annectens. Next base: position 348,167,256 of record NC_056726.1, read on the forward strand.
ACTTTTGTATTTATTGGTTCCTTGAATCATGTGATGAATTTAAATGATGAATTGCATTCATTGCGTTAAAGCACTGGGGAAGGAAAGTATCCCAAAAGGTTTACTTATTGTATATTCGCTTGCCATTAAAATTGCTTACTATTTTGGCATTTGAGATCCATGTTTTTTGTTTTTGTAGTTTTATGATCTTCTATACAGTCATTGTCAATTGAACATTACATAGCTGATTCAATTCATGCCTTCCATTAAACCTCATTCCTCCTCCAAAACATTATTCTGCATGTATTGTTCCCACACTTCCCATTTTATTCTATGTAATCTGCTGCTACCCTTTTCTAAAGATCCCACTTCCAGTTGTTTTATCTCTTTTTCTATATTCACTCCTTCTAGTGCAGTTGGTTTACACTTTGATTTTCATTTTCTAGTAATTGCTTTTTTGGCAGCCACCATGATTAAACTCAGCAAGGTCTTACTATGTCTAGGCAACTCAGATCTTGTATCAGAGCTCAAAAAATAATTTCCTTAGTAACACCAATTTGCTCACCCAGTATTTCTGTTAGAGTAGTCTACAGTGAATTTTTAAAGTCTGCCAACTAATTACACTCCTGTGATGGCTGTGCCCTGGCCCAGCAATGAAGGAGCCTCAATCCTCACCACTAACACCAGGGGAGGTCGTCTCATAGAAGAGGAAAGGATAACTAATACACACAGTAAAGTACAATTTCCCTTAAGTGCACTCGGAGATCACAGTCGGTCTGGGGCTGGTTGCTCCCTTGCTCTCCAGGTCTCCAATAAAACTCCCCACTGGCACAGCTATAGGGTCCAGATCTCAGCCTAGCTGGCAGGTTAACCTCCAGTACCCTCTCTGTGCAACCAGTGCTTCGTGTCCCTGCCCAGGTAGCTGACACACCACGCACACACTTTGAGATAAGTATTTATACAACTTCACAGACACTCCTGGGAAAGGCTGACACAGATTCTCCGGCTGTGCCCCTTTACCCAGACTATATGGTAGTAATTCCTGCCACCACCAGCTAATATTATCAGCTAGCCAAAGGCCCTTGAAAGGGTGTCCAATTATTACTCTGCAATATTATTATCCAATTGGTAATGTGACTATTCAGTCTTAAGGCTTATTACAGTGGCTTATTACGATAACCTCTATTAATATGCAATGTACTCTAGAGTCTACTTCTCTACACAAATAAGCCACAGGTAAAGGCTTTTAAAATATTTAATAATAAATAATTAAAATACAAGACAATACTACTACACCACAGAGATATCCAAGAGTTCAGAGATCATACAGAAACTTAAAATAATACAGTAGGACAGGTCTGATGTCAAAGAAAAACACTTAATCTAACTTTCTAATCTTTAGCTATTCTTAAGAGAAAACACAGTACTATAATCCTACTTACAGACATATAGAGCATAAGCAGTGCTGGGTTGATGGTCCAAGACAAATGCGTCTAGTCTCTCACTGGACAATAGTTTTTAAAACACTAACAAACAGCTCTGCTAAGGCCCTCCCAAATTACATTATTTTGACACTTAGGCTTTCCCAGTATTCACATTACATAATTTTGACACTTAGTCTGGAGTTCATAGGTAAACAAACTGCATTATTTAGCAAGCTAACACCTGCTCAGGAAGCTACAACAATAAAAGATATTTCACATGTATACTCTAACAATTATTCCTTAAGTTAAGACAATAGAAAGAATGTGTTCAGCCAGATGCTTCGGCACCACTTTTTAGATAATTGTAATTTCAAAGAACATTAGAAATGCTTGGCTTGATTTTCCTTACAGTAGATGGCAATGTTGCAACAATCTTGAAGTGCACATTTTACAATGTTTTCTTTCATTTAAGAACACAAGCCTGTATTTTACGTTTATTTATACAAATGATAGAATTATGTATCAAATTCTATTTGACTAGGCTGGCAGCCTTCGCCCATCTTTCCCCAATCTTCACAACTCCGAAAAAATATGCACCCAGTTTTCTATTTCTCCCCCATCAGTCCTCCAACATTTGCAGTCTACCTGAGGAAAACTTCTTTGGAGTCTGCTTAGGGTATAAAATGCTTATGCAAACACTTCCAAGCAAAAATCCTAAATCTTCTAGACTTTGTTTCATATTTGGGAACCATACCTATGTCATGTCAATGTTTCCTTGTGAATTGCTTATCCAATCTCTCCTACCAATCATTTCTAACCTCCTCCAATTGATTCCTATAGTTGTTATGCAGTATTCATATTTCCTAGTAATAATACATTTTTAAAAAAACAGCTATTGTTCTAGATTCAACTAAAAACTTTACCAGTGCTGGTCTTTCACTTAGGATCCCCCTATTTCTTTCTCTTTGCCTATACTTTGATATCAGTCCTTGATAAGGAAGGCAGTCTCCAGCCTGCAGTCCAAATGTATTCTTGTCTTCTTCCCTTTTTATTACCTTCCCCTCTTTAAGTATTTGCTTTCAGCACCTTGGTTCCTTTGCCAGTTTTCTCAAGTAATTTCCATAGTCTCTTGCTTATTTTCAGTACCTCTAACTGCAGTCATCTCTATCAGCAGAATTGTCTTTCTCAATACCCATGTTGGCTTAGTTCTTTGAATACATTTTGATACTTTATGAATGTAATATTCTGTATGATTATTGTTATTCACATTAAGTATCTACATACAAAATCCCAGTCTGTCCTTGTTTCTTGATCTTCCTGCTGTTTCATCATCAACCCTTTCTACTTTGAATTATAGCTTTCTGCTTGTGCTATGTATAGAAACCTTAACTGTGTAGCTCTGAAACATCCCTTCAAATCAGGTAATCCCAAACCACCTTGTTCTATTGGAAGGATCAATGTATCCCATTTGACTTTTTCCCTTTTCCCTTCCAGATAAAATACTTCAACTCTTTATTAATTGCTTTTCAAAACCTCTCCTCCAGTTGATAAAAATATGCCTGACCTATGTGTAAAACTAAAGAGACTAAAAACATTTTCACTGCTTGTATCTTGCTATCCATATCCATAAAATGGAACTTCCAGTTTCTCAGTTTTTGTATATCTTCTGTTTAGTCTTGTCCCATGTATCCTTAGCTGCCATAACACAATCCTTTTTAACCCATAGTGCTAAGCACTTACTTTTTTGATGTCCCCATAAACATGGGTATTGCTGAACCAATTTGTGTGTGGGTACATAGACAAACTGAAAAAGACTGAAAACACAGGAGATGAGCTAATTTAAAAAAAAATGCTCTTCTCCTTTAAACTTCTTTTTGTGAGGGGGGGCTGCAAGCCCCCGCTGTACCCCCCTCATGTGGAGAGCAAGCCCCCTCAAATTTTATATATATATATATATATATATATATATATATATATATGTGTGTGTGGGCATGTATGTGTGCGTGCGTGTGTGTGTGTGTGTGTGTGTGTGTGTGTGTGTGTGTGTGTGTGTGTGTGTGCTTGTGTGTATCAACTCTGAGACTGCCATACCTTGGAGAAAAGGGAATATTCTGAAAAATGGCATCTTGGACTTGATAATTCTTTTGGCCATTCAGTCTCCATATTTTCAGACTTGTGCTAGCAGGTCCATACATTTCAAGTGGTTACCCTGCCTTTGATTTATCTTCAGCAATTTGGTATCCCAAAAAGACTTGAAACTGTCTTAGAATGTTTCACAACACTGAAATGTCCTTTTCTGGTTTTATCAGGTACAAAATAAAATCTGTAAATAAAGCCAACTTTTCTTTTTTACCATACCAATTATATCTTTGAATTTTTGAGTCCCTTATTTTGTTTGCCAGTGGTTAAAAAAATGTAACATAAATAACAAAGGGGAAAGAGGACACTCTTGCCTGGTTCGTCTGTTCAAACAGAACTTATCAGAGAGAAACCCCACATTTTAATTTTCACCTCTGATCCCTCATATATTCTCCTACTTAACCTTATTGTTGTGTTAGGGAATAAAAATGCTTCAAATGCCCTACTCATAAGATCCCAGCTTACTCTGTAGAATGCTTTCTCTGCATCAAGACCCACAAACTACAGTGGTATTTTCTTACATTCTGCTTCCCTCTGGATCATCATTGCTGTAGTAATGCTGTCAAATGTTTGGCTCCCCTCCAGAAAACCACACTGATCCATATCTATCAATTTTGGCAATACCTCTGCCATTCTTTTAGCCATTATAGACACTTTATAATCATGGTTTAGAATCAAAATGGGACTATATTAAGCTGGATCTGATTGTTCTGTACCATCTTTAGGTATTACAGCCACCACAGCTTTCTTCCAGGATGGTTGATGTTTCTCCTCATTTTAAAATACTGTTAAACAAAACTTTCCAGATCTTTATCTCTTGTTTTCCCTCTGAGCTTCTAGTCTTCTACAGGAATACCATCTATTCCTGCAGACTTTCCTGTAGACATCACAATTTTATTTATCTCATCTCCTCCTATTCTGTTAATAATTCAGCTTCATCTACATCTAAATTTGGCATATTTAATTCTTATATAAATATTTCCATTTACACTTTTTCTTGATTTCTACATTTCTATGCGTTATACTGATTTTCATAAAATTTCCAAATATTTGTAATAAGTGTGTAGGGTTTCTGGTTATTTTCCTTGTTATAGGCTCTCTGAGCTTGGCAACAGCCCTTTATAATTCATGTTGCTTGAGACATTGTGCTAAAAGCTTTTCTGCTCTGGAGTTATAAAAAAGTTGCTTAACAGCAATCAATTTAAACTCATGCATATTATCTATGTAGCCCCTTATTTTCTCTTCTACAGCTATGTCCTCTTCTTGTTCTGTGAGATTCTCCTTATTCCACAATACTTTAACATTTGTCAGTCCCTCTAAATAATTGTTGTTACTTTTTAACCATATCAGTTTACTTTTACTTGCTTTACTTTCATTTAAATCCCACTCACTATATATATTTTCTTAAGAAATTTCTATCTTACCTAATAACTCCTGTATAATTTCCACTACTCATTCCTTAAATTCCTCTCTGTATAGCAGATAGGTGGGGAAGCACCAATGCCTCATTTTATTTCATTTTTCTGCATTTTTAATTTAGTTATTATTGGTATGTGATCAGAAATAGTTACTAGATGCATATCAAAACCTTCAATTAAATGCACATGTTAATGTGAAATATAATTTCTGTCTAGCCTAGTACAGTTTTTGTGCTTTGGGGAGTAATATGTAAATTCTCTTCAAGCTTGCACTACAGAATTCACATCTTCCATACCAAATATTTTTATATTTTTTCCAAATGTACCCTCTTTGGTTGTATATCCCTTCTAGGCCCCCAGACACATCCTCACTGTTGGAAATCAAATTCCAATCCTCACCTCTAAATAATATTCCTTGCTGAAACCTGACTATTTCTCATAGAATTTTCTTAAGCTGTAACAGTTTATGTGGAATATAAATACATGCCAGTATAATCCTCGTTCCTTGCCAGTAGCCCCTTACTATTAAATCTACCCCATTTTCTTTTTTATCTCTTCTATCACTAATTGGAGCCCCTCTAGCAATTAATATAAGTATTCCCCCTTTTCCTTTGCCCTAGATACTCTGCTGAATAGCCATCCTGAAATCCATTCTTTATCAAATTCACATGCTGACTTCTTTCTAAATGTTCACCTGCATAGCTATTTGCATTCTCAATTTCTTAATATAGTTCACTACTCTTTCTTTTTTGTATATACATGTAAGACCATTCACATTCAAAGATAATATGGAAAGGGCGGCCTTTATGATAAGAAGTTATTATTTCCACCTGTTACGTATATCATCTTTTTTAATGATGCATGCAATAAGGTTTGGCAGGTTGATCTTTTATACAGTTGTTTCTTGTCATGTCCATTTAAACCTATGTCACATCTTACAAGACTTTTTGTTTTAATAAAAACCCTCAAACAAAAAACAAACACCTCCCAGAACAACCCATAACCTATTAACTTAATGCAAACACACAAAACTATGTACATGTTCAAATAATGAAGTTTAACTCTCCCAGTAGGAACAATTATCCCAAATTGACAGCTACACAGGCTTGAATTGATCTATAATTAAGGTTATCCATGCTAAGACACAAGGTACAGCCTGTGCTTCTACTTACACAAAATGCTGTCGGTTTTTGTCTTATTTTTATTCCTCATCAAGATGTGGAAAACTATTTGAATGCTTTCAGCTTTTAAACATCGACAATAAGTATTCTGTTTTATGGCCATCTTACCAGTTTGTCTCCATAGAAACGTGAGAACCAGACACTCAGTTGCCGTTAGCTACAAGCTTCTCATGTTGCACTGTGACTGTTTGTTTACTAAAGGAAACCTTTTTCTTACATTCAGTATTTTCTTATTTACTTTCTTCCTTTTAAAACTTGTTGTTAGATCAAGCCAAGGGCCTTAATCCAGTCATCCCCCTATGCAAAAGTAAGACAAAGTATATCAGTATATCAGTTTTCTTTATATCATGATCTTTATAGTTTTATAACCCATCCCTCACCTCAGCAACCCAAGGATACAGGCTATTATCTTAAACATGCTTTTGACCAGGATTTCTTCTCTTTTTACAATGCAATGCCTACATTTCTTAAAACCTAACAAAAAGAAAGAAGAAGAAGAAAAAAAGGACCCCTGTTTATTTTAGTATCCCTATAACACACAAAAAAAAAATAACTGTAAATTTCTGTTATATAATATGTAGTATATATAATGTTTTATAAAAATACTGCTAAAACAAAAATTGTTTTACTTACAGTTACCTCTTTCCTTCTTCCTCCCCTCTCTTTAATGTTCTTTCAAACATTAATGAAATAATATAGGATATATCCTTTGAAGTCCCCTGCAAGTTTAGCAAGTTCAAAACAGACAATATTTCCCAGTTTTCTTCTTCAGTCATATTTCCAAATGTGATTGATGCTTTGTAATCACATTTAATCATTATTTTCTGAGCTGCTGGTTTTCTTCCTGATGATTTCCATCTCCTATCTCTAGTTCATTACCCAATGTTCTTATGGTTCTTCTATTGAACACTTGTGTTTTTTGTGTCTTTCAAACATTTCCCTTTGGAGCATTGGAAGAGGATTCACTGGATCTCTCTATGAGCTTTATTATCAGAAGAATTAGAAGCAGTCTCCCCTTCTATTTGATATCTCAGTTTTTGTTGGACACATTTTTGCATTCCTCCTTAACATGATCTGCACCAAAAATTACTTTGATCCTCCAGGAAAAACATATTCTAAAGATAGCTGAATACAGCAGCTTGAGTCTCACACCTGCCTCTTGTCATTCCCTGATTACTGGAATAAATTTACTCATCTGCTGCCTGGTGTACATTGAGTAATCATTTTCCACAAATACTCTACTGCCACCAAGTTTTAGTATTTTGTCCTTCTGCCATGGTTTTGTCAGTATCAACTCTTTCTGCTGGTAGGATTGCATCTTTACTATTAGAGGTCTTGGCTGCTTTCTCAGGGCCAGGTTTGAAACATACACACAATGCCCCCTTTCAATTAACATCTCCTGCTGTGGAATATCAGTCCACTTGCTTATCTGTGTTTTCATTAAATTAATATAATCTGTTCCTTCCACATGAAAATTCCAGGTTTTCCATCTATGCTCTTTCCTCTAATTCTACCATTTTCTGAAACATCTGTTCTTGTGAAGGCTCATACTCAGCCAGCCTTTTCATAATTTTGACCTCTGATTTTTGCCGTTTTATCAGCTTATCTGAATATCTGTTTAAAGCTTCTTCCTTTTTTCCAGCCTTTTGTTATTTCAGTTGATATACTCCTTCAGTGTTTCATTTATTTTAATGAGCTCTTAGCACATTTGACTTATATTTTCCTCTAGACTACTGGAAGTTATATCTTACACCAAAGCTGGAGCCTGAACTGCTTTTTGCTGAACAGTTGCAGGATTCTTCTCAGCCAGTGTCTTCTCTTTACCTTTTGTTATTGCTTTTCTTTCAGGTTCTCTAAATTTCTTCTTTGCTGGCATCCAGGCAAAGCACTTAATAGCCAGTAACTGAAATTTACCCAAAAAGACAAATTAACTGTCTCTCTTTTCTAAGTTTCTGTTTTCACAATGGGAGAACACAGCTAAAGGGGAATGCCCAACTGTGTGCTGAACTAATACTAGTGGGACTTCCTATACAGAACTGGAGATACAGCAAATTTACTGACCAATAAATGTAGCTTTATTTTTAACCCCTAACATCCCCAGTTTCATCCCAGGAAATATCCTCTACAATTTCACCACCAGCTATCACTAAAGAACTCGTCCTCACTGGACTGTCCAGAGTTAAAAACATTTCTTCAGTGGGTCATGATAATTTCACTGGATAACTCCTAAATAGCTAGGAACATGACCTGTCAGGCCCACTAGAATCTATTTTCAACTACAGCTTTAAGACAGGCTTCATCAATAGTAAAGGGAGGACTGCACCTGGCATCCCTCTACACAGAGATCCAGGAAACTACAGACCTATGAGTATGACTAGTTTTATATGCAAAGCCATGGAAAGAATTATTGTGGACCTAGTCATACCTCTCAAACTTAGTGTAAGAAATCCGGACAAAGCCAAAAATATCTGTTATATAAATGCATGCCAGTGTAATCCTCATCCCTTGCCAATAGCCCCTTACTATTAAATCTACCCTTATTGTCTTTTTTCTCTCTTCTATCACTAATTGGAGCTTCTCTAGCAATTAATATATGTATTCCCCTTTCCCTTTGTCCTAGATACTCTGCTGAATAGCCATCCTGAAATCTTTTCCTTATCAAGTTCACATGCTGACTTCTTTCTAAATGTTCTCCTGCATAGCTATTTGCACTCTCCATTTCTTAATATAGTTTACTACTCTTTCTTTTTTGTATAAACCTGTAAGACCATTCACCATTGCTAAAGGAAAACTTTTTCTTACATTCAGTATTTTTTTATTTACTTGCTTCCATTTAAAACTTGTAGTTATATCAAGCCAAGGGCCTTAATCCAGTCATTCCCCTATGCAAAAGTAAGACAAAGCATATCAGTTTTATTTATATCATGATCTGTATACTTTTATAACTTGTCCCTCACCTCAGCAACTCAAGGATATAGGCTATTCTCTTAAACATTCTTTTTCCCAGGCTTTCTTCTCTTTTTACAATGCAATGCCTACATTTCTTAAAACTTAACAAAAAGAAAGATGAAAAAGAAGAAAAAAGGGCCCCTGTTTATTTTAGTATCCCTATAACACAAAAAATAACTGTAAATGTTTTATCATATAGTATGTAGTATATATCATGTTTTATAAAAATACTTTTAAAACAAACATTGTTTTACTTAGTTACCTCTTTCCTTCTCCCCCCCTCTCTTTAATGTTCTTTCAAACATAAATGAAATGAAATAGGACATATCCTCTGGAGTCCCCTACAAGTTTAGCAAGGTCAAAGCAGCCTAATATTTCCCAGTTTTCTTCTTCAGTCATATTTCACAATTGTGATTGATGCATTGTAATCACACATTTAATCATTATTTTCTGAGCTGCTGGTTTTCTTCCTGCTGATTTCCATCTCAGAAATCCTATCTCTGGTTAATTACCCAATGTTCTTATGCTCTTCTAGTGAACTCCTGTGCTTTTCTGTCTTTCAAACATTTTCCCTTTGGAACACTGGAAAAGGATTCACTGGGCCTCTCTATGAGCTTTATTATCAGAAGAATTAAAAGCAGCATCCCCTTCTATTTGATAGCTCAGTTTTTGTTTGACAAATGTTTGCATTCCTCCTTAACATGATCTGCATCAAAAATGACTTTGATCCTCCAGGAAAAACATATTCTGAAGATAGCTGAATATGGCAGCTTGAATCTCACACCTGCCTCTTATCATTACCTGATTACTGGAAAACATTTACTCATCTGCTGCCTGGTGTACATTGAGTAATCATTTTCCACAAACAATCTACTGCCACCAACTTTTAGCATTTTGTTATTCTGCCACGGTTTTGTCAGTATCAACTCTTTCTGCTGGTAGGATTGCATCTTTACTATTAGAGGTCTTGGCTGTTTTCTCATGGCCAGGTTTGAAACATACACACAATGCCCCCTTTCAATTACCATCTGCTGCTGTGGAATACCAGTCCACTTGCTTATCTGTGTTTTCATTAAATGAAACATCTCTTCTTGTGCAGTCTCATACTCAGCCAGCCTTTTCTTCATTTTGACCTTGATTTTTGCAGTTTTATCAGCTTATCTGAATATCTGTTTGAAGCTTCTTCCTTTTCACCCTGCTTTTTGTTATTTCAGTTGATATACTCATTCAATGTTTCATTTATTTTAATGAGCTCTTAGCACATTTGACTTATTTTTTCCTCTAGACTACTGGAAGTTATGTCTTAAACCAAAGCTGGAGCTTGAACTGCTTTTTGCTGAACAGCTGCAGGATTCTTCTCAGCCAGTGCCTTCTCCTCACCTTTTGCTGTTACTTTTTTTTCAGGTTCTCTAAATTTCTTCTTTGCTGGCATCCAGGCAAAGCACTTAATAGCCAGTAACTGAAATTTACCCCAAAAGACCAATTAACTGGCTGTCTTTTCTAAGTTTCTGTTTTCACAATGGGATAACACAATTAAAGGGAATGCCCAACTGTGTGCTGAACTAATAGTAATGGGAATTCCTATACAGAACTGGAGATATAGCAGATTTACTGACCAATAAATGTAGCTTTATTTTTACCCCCTATCACCCCCAGTTTCATCCCAGTAAATATCCTCTACCATTTCACCACCGGCTATCACTAAAGAACTCATCATCACTGGACTGTCCAGAATTACAAACATTGCTTCAGTGGGTCCTGATAATTTCCCTGGATGTCTCCTAAATAGCTTAGAACATGACCTGTCAGACCCACTAGAATCTCCTTTCAACTACAGCTTCAAGAGGGATCCAGGGAAGTAAATACTGTGGGAAGAAATAGCCAGGAAATTGTTATGGGTAGGCTTGTATAAGCCCTAGGGCCAATAGGCTAGTACCAACCTATGAACCTATGAACCTATAAGACAGGCTTCATCACTAGGAAATGGAGGACTACAACTGTCATCCCTCTACACAGAAACCCAGGAAACTACAGACCTATGAGTATGACTAGTTTTATATGCAAGACCACAGAAAAAAAATATTGTGGACCTGATCATACCTCTCATACTCAGTGTAAGAAATCTGTAAAAAGCCAAAAATAATAGGTGGACAAGGGCCCAAAAATAGGGACATATTTTAAATATTAATCTTTCAAACTTAGAAAGTTGCTAGAATAACAGGATTTAGTGATCAGTCCTCAGATCATCTCAGAAACTTGCCAGAAAACTACAAATTTTATGAGAAGAAGGCCAAAAGTATAAGGCAAAAATCTGGACATTGTGTGAAAATCTGGGCAGTTGAGGGTTATGGACCTGATAAACAAAGACATAGGAAATCTTCAAACACTGGACCCATCCAACTTCAGTTTTGTCAAGGACAGTTCATGCCTACTAAATTTGGTGGGCTTCTTCAAGAAGATCACTAGAGCCATGGACAAGCACAAAACAATACATACAGCCTTCCTTGACCTGACAAATGCATTTGACACAATTCCTCATTTGAGTATTATAGACAAACTCACAAATTTAGGCATAAATCCCTACATCACCTGATGGCGAGCCAAATGGTTCACAGATAGGACATATACATATGAAGCTAGGGTGGGAGAATCCACCTCCACCAAGGGGCCTGTCACTAGTGGTGACCCACAGGGCTTGGTATTGGGACCTCTTCTGTTTGGAACATACTTCTTTGAAGTCAAGGCACATGTAAAGGCTTTTGGCTGCCCAGATTTGCTTACAAAAGCAAACTGGTGAAATCACTGAATTCCATCAAAGATCTAGATATCCTCCAGGAAGATCTGACACAGACAACTGGTGACAGAACTATGACCTAAAACTGTGTGCAAGAAATGAGTAATGATACCCTTTGGGAAGACAACCCCTGCAAATTACAGCACTGATAGTACTCCTATAAGATTAGACCCTGTGATACCTGTGCACTGGCCCAGCAATCAAGGAGCCTCAATCCTCACAACTAACACCAGTGAGGGGCATCCATATAGGAACATTATAATAAATATACACACAGTAAAGTACAATTTCCCTTAAGAGCACACAGAGATCACAGTCAATCTGGAGCTGGTTTCTCCTTTTCTTTCCAGGTCCTCAAATAAGACTCCATACTGGCACAGCTATAGGGTCCAGATCTCAGCCTAGTGGGTAAGCTAAAAACATCCAGCACCTTCTCTGTCCATCCAGTGCTTTGTGTCCCTGCCCAAGTAGCTGACACACACACACACACACACTCTTTGAGATAACAGTTATATACAACCACACAGACACTCCTGGGGAAGGCTGGCACAGGTTCTCCAGCTGTGCCCCTTTACCCAGACAATACGGTAGTACCACTTGCCACCACCCACTAATATTTATCAGCTACTAAAAGACCCTTATGAAAGGATGTCCAATAATACTGTGCAATATTATTATCCAAATGGCAAGTGCAACTGAACAGAAAAGGCTTATTGGAGTGGCTTGGCCAGTATCACTATATATGTGCAATGTACTCTAGAGCTTAAATTATCTCTACACAAAACAGCCACAGTTAAAAGGTTTAAAACGATTTAATAATAAATGATAAAACACAAGACACTACTTGTTACTACACACTACTACTCAAGAGTTTAGAGATCACAGATAAATACTTAAAATAATACAGTAGAAAAGTTCTGACATCAATACATAAAAAAATAATCTAATCTTCCTAATTCCTAGCTATATCTAAGAGAAAACACAGTTCTAAAATAAACTTACATATAGAACACAGGCAGAGTGCTTGTGAGTTGGATGTTCTCAAGACAAATGCTAAATGCCCTCATTCTTTCTGTCCTTAATTTGATAACACAGTACCACTGATTCATTTCAGATTACATAATTTCTTTCTGGTTCCCAGGCTAACAGAAACTCAGAGGTTAATAGCCCTTTTGATCTTGCAGCTGGTAGGAATCCAGAGCAATAAAAGAAATTATACATGTAAATTCTGGCCATTAACTCAGGCTTCAAAACAATAGGCAGAATGCCTCCCTCTAGACATCTCGACTCCAAGTTTTAGATCAAAGAATTTCACAATGCTTGACTTTTCAGCTTTCTTACAGCAGAGTGCACTGTTGTTACATTTTTCCAGTTCAACATCTAGTACAGTCTTTTCACATTTAAGAGAACATGCCTGTGGCTTACATTAATATTTACAAATGACAGAATTATCTACAAAATTCTATCTAGCTAGGCTGGCAGCCTTCACCTATCTTCTTACATCTCCCCCTGGACAACTCAAGCATTTTTCAAGTGACCCTTGAGAAACATTGCTTGAAAGGGTTTGGTATATCTGAGTATACCTTACCCCATTCCCTGTCTTAACAGCCCATCTGCATTGGCATTGCTAATCCCACTATGGTGCTGCACTGACATATCATATGCTTGCAACCCTAGGCTCCATCTTAGCAACTTGGCATTTTGCTGGCTGGCTCTGTTTAACCATGTTAGGGGATTGTGATCTGTCACTACAGTGAATTTTCTTCCATGCAGATAAGGCTGAAGTTTCTGCTGTGCCCACACTATGGCTAGACATTCCTTTCCTACAGCTGCATAGGATTCCTCCGTGGGTTGGAGACTATGACTGAGATAAACCACTGGGTGCTCTTCTCCCTCTGAAGAAATCTGGTTAAATAAAGCCCCCACCTCATGGTTCGAAGCATCCACCTGCGCAACACATTCTTTGCTGTAATCTGGACTGGCTAACACAGTGGTCCTCCCAAAGCTTCCTGAAGCTCCTGGAATGCCTGCTCACATGCTGGGGTCCACACTACCTTATCTTGCCTGTTCTTTATTGTCAGGTCTATGAGGGGAGCAGCTATGGTACTATAACTGGGGATGAACTTTCTGTAGTACCCTGCTGTCCTTACCTGCTTTTTAGTAACAGGTGCATGCCTTACCTGAATGGCTTCTGCTTTGGCAGTTTCTGGCCTGATCTTACCACTCCCCACTCTATGTCCCAGGTAGGAGATCTCTGCCATACCCACCTGACATATGCTCGGCTTAGTGGTCAACCCTGCCCTTTGTAGTCTACCCAGCACCTTCCTGACATGTTGAAGGTGCTCTTGCAGGAATGGCTGTAGATGGCAATATCATCTAGGTAAGCAAGGGAAAACCCTCCTGCTCCTGCTGGGATATGATCTACCAGCCTCTGGAAAGTTGCTGGGGCATTTGTCATCCCAAAGGGCATCTTTGTGAACTCATACAAAACAAAAGGAGTCACAAAGGCTGACATCTCTCTATCACTGGGAGTCAAGGGCACCTGCCAGTAACCCTTGGTAAGATCGATGGTGGTAAGATACTTATTCCCACCCAGCTGCTCTAGAGCCTCATCTGTCCTAGGCATGGGGTAAGCATCTGACTCTGTGTGAGTATTTAATTTCCTGTTGCCCACATAGAACCCGGTGCTGCCATCCTTCTTTGGCACAAGCACCACTGGGGAGGCCCAGGGATTGTTGAACTCTTGGATTACCCCTAGTTCCAACATCTCCTGTATCTCCTCCCTCAGAGTCTGTTTGACTCTCTCAGGCACCCTATAAGGGGCCTGCCTAATAGACCTTTGGGGTCCTGTATCCACCTGGTGCTGCACCAGGTGGGTGCACCCTAGTTTCCCAGTGAACATGTCCCCAAAATCCTGTAACACTGCTCGGATTTCTTGAGCCTGGGTTGGAGATAGTTGCTGGGACATTGCTAGCCCTTCCACTGAGGTGTCAGTCCGAGCCTCACTGAAGAGATCAGTCACCAGATCTCCTCAGATTCCTCCTGCAACCCACTGCAAATACTCAGCACAAGAGCTTCCCTATCATGGTAAGGTTTCATCATGTTAACATGGTACAATTTGTGCCCCTGCCTCCTGCCTAGCAGATCCACCATGTAGTTAACATCACTTACCTTTCTTACCACCTTGTAGGGTACCTCCCAAGCTGCTTGCAGCTTGTTATGTCTGACAGAAATGAGAACTATTGCCTGCTGCCCTACAGCATACTCTCTAGCTTGAGCATTCCTGTCATACCATACCTTTTTCTGTTGTTGGGCTTCTGCCAGGTTCTCCTGGGCCAAGCCCATGAGTTCCCTGAGCCTTGTCCAGAGGCTTAAGACATATGCCACAATAGACTCCTTGTGAGATTCACACTCACCTTCCCACTCATCATGAATTAAATCTAGAGGTCCCCTCACCTTATGCACATACAGCAACAAAGGGTGAAAAAACTGTGGTATCCTGGGGAACCTCTCTGTAAGCAAATAACAGATGGGGCAAATATTTGTCCTAGTCCCTCTTAAATGCCCATAGCATAGACTTGATGGTAGAATTTAACCTCTCAACAAGACCATTAGTCTGGGGATGGTAGGGGTGGTCTTCAGGTGCTTCACCCCACAGTACTTCCACAGACAAGCCACCAGGTCTGACATGAAATTGGCACCTCTGTCAGTCAGTCAGTATTTCTTTTGGGAAACCTACCCTGCTGAAAATCTCTAACAAAGCATTTGCCATATTTTCTGCCTCAATAGAGGACAAAGCCACTGCCTCAGGGTATCTTGTTATATAATCTACTACCACTAGGATATACATTTCCCCTGTGGAACTTGGGGTACTCAGAGGCCCCACAATATCCCTAATTATTCTCTGAAATGGCTCCTCAATTGCAGGCAAATGCATCAAAGGAGCTCTCACCTTGTCTCCTGCCTTGCTTATCATTTGGTACTGCTCACAGGTCCTGCAGTACCCTGTTACATTTCTGGAAATTCCAGTAAAATAGAAGTTCTGCATAATACATCTCTTTGTACGTTTTATGCCCATATGACCTGCAAAGGGAATATCATGGGCTATGGCTGGAAGCGCCAGACAGTAGGCTCTAGGCAATACCAACTGCTGTACCTTCTCACCTTCTAACCCTCCCTCAGGGGTCCACTCTCTATACAGTAACCCTTTGTCCCAGTATACAGATTCCCCCTTCCCTTGAGAATCAGGTGTCTCACTAGCTGCCTGACTCAGGCCTTGCACTGTAGGGTTTGAGAGCTGAGCCTGTCTCAACTCTCTTCTTGCAACCCTCCCCAACTCCCCTTCCACAGGAGGTCTGGCATCCTCTGACAGTGCTGCCTCACCGTCAACCTGGTACTACTGCTCACCTCTACCTTTGCAGTCACTTTTTCTAAGGGAACATCAGTACCGACAAGCAGTTGTGGCTCACCTTCAGTCTCACTGCTACAGAGTAGCTCGCTCCCTGAAGTAACCACCTCACTAGTCCTGGCTGCAAGCATCCCATCTGTCTGGGTCTCCCCCAGGCTACCAGACCCACATGCTTGCCTCCTAGCCTGACTGTGTGTAACTGCATAAGCACATGGTACTGCTTCATCCAAATCCTTCCCTATCAGGACATCTGCAAGATGGTAGTTCAGTACCCTTGTTGTCTCAAGACAACCTACTATTGGCATTTTGTCTTTCCCACTTACTGGCTGTCTCACCTTTTGTTTTCCACCTTGCCATCATGGACATCTGTATGCCACATGGCCCCACTGGTTGCATTCAACCCTAGGTCCTGGACATGTACCTGGACTCGTGGCTTCCCCTGCTACGGGCAGATTCTGTTGAGGCAGTCTGGGCTGCCCACCATGGGTTCCTTTAGACCCATGAACAGTACTGGGGACCCCTAATCTGTGCAGGGATGCCCTGCTGGCTAGGTATAGGTC
Organism: Protopterus annectens; assembly: GCF_019279795.1. NCBI lineage: Eukaryota > Metazoa > Chordata > Ceratodontiformes > Protopteridae > Protopterus > Protopterus annectens. The sequence goes on from NC_056726.1 coordinate 348,184,108, forward strand.
TCCCTTCTTCCCCAACTCATCTGAAGTAGCACATTGTCTATCAGCTAACCAGATCCTGATGTCCTCAGGCAAAGTGCTAAGGGCTTGTTCCCTCACCAAAAGGTCTGCCAGCCCTTCAGAAGTGGTGACCTGACATCCACTCACCCACCTATGAAAATAAGTGCTCAGTTCAGCAACATATTCACACACACTCATCTGCCATGCGTCTATGCCCATGAAACTTTTTCCTATACATTTCAGGTGTTAGCTTAAAAAATTCTAACAAACAGTTCTTAACAGTAGTGTAATTAAAACAGTCAATGTCAGACATTTTAGACAACACAGTTACAGCTTTACCATGGAGTAAGGGAGTCAGGAACCATACCCAGAGCCTTTGGTCAACATTATACTGTTTACAAACCCTCTCAAACATATGAATGAAACTATCAAAATTATCCCCCCTTTAAACTGTGGAAGAAATTTACTGACATTTTGTGCTACTGGGGTCCAGTTACTCCCTTCCCCATTACCTCTATGATTCTGGCGAAGAGTCAGCATCTCCTCTTCATGCTGCCTGTGCCTTTCCTTTTCCTCATCTTCCAGACGTAGCAGTTTCTCATTCTCCTCAGCCTGCAAACATCACAGTTTCTCATTGTCCTCACTCTCTAGATACCTCAGTCTCTCAGCTGCTTCTATTTCCAAATGTCTGGCCTCCAACTCAAGTCTCATTAGCTCCAGATGGATTTTTCAGTCCTCTGTAAAAATGTTGAGCTGTCCATTCTCTGAGTGTGGTACATCTCCACTGTCAGTCTGATCATCCTCCTGGTTGCTGTTTTCTGATGGAGCTGTGACCAAAGTTGCAATCAGGTTTGCCTTAGTCAGGTTTCCATGCACCGGTCTCCTAGACTGGCACATCTCAGCCAGCTGGCTCCTTGTCAGCTTTCCGTACTCCTCTGCTGATATGCTGCCTGCTCTCCCTGACTAACTAAGCTAACAAGAAATAAAACAGTTGTGATCTGAACTCTTGAGTATTCGCTGCTTGGCTGATTTAGAGTACAAAAACACCTTCAGTGATCACAGTACACAAGATACAGGAATTCACACTACCCACTCCACTACAAATCAATTAGTATTTGCCAACCAATTAATATGTGGTGTGGCTATCCCACTACTGCCAAACAGTTAATATGTGATGCCCGTGCACTGGCCCAGCAATCAAGGAGCCTCAATCATCACCACTAACACCAGTGAGGGGCATCCATATAGGGAAGTGATAATAAATACACACACAGTAAAGTACAATTTTCCTTAAGAGCACACAGAGAGCACAGTCAGTATGGGGCTGGTTTCTCCCTTTCTTTCCAGGTCCTCAAAAAAGACTCCCCACTGGCACAACTACAGGGTCCAGATCTCAGCCTAGTGGGTAAGCTAAAACCTTCAGCACCCTCTCTGTCCAACCAGTGCTTCTTGTCCCTGCCCAAGTAGCTGACACACACACAGTTTGAGGTAAGAGTTATATACAACCACACAGATACTCCTGGGGAAGGCTGGCACAGGTTCTCCAGCTGTGCCCCTTTTACCCAGACTATACAGTAGTACCACTTGCCACCACCCACTAATATTTATCAGCTACTAAAAGGCCGTTATGAAAGGGTGTTCAATTATACTGTGCAATATTATTCGCCAAATGGTAAGTGCAACTGAACAGTCAGAGCTTATTGGAGTGGCTTGGCCAGTATCACTATATACATGCAATGTACTCTAGAGCTTAAATTCTGTCTACACAAAACAGCCACAGTTGAAAGGTTTAAACATATTTAATAATAAATAAAAACACAAGACAATACTTCTTACTACAATAGTGCTAGTCAAGTGTTCAGAGTTCACAGAGAAATACTTAAAATAATACAGTAGAAAAGTTCTGACATCAATACAGAAAAAAAAAACGAATCTAATCTTCCTAATTCCTAGCTATATCTAAGAGAAAACACAGTTCTAAAACAAACTTACATATAGAACACAGGCAGAGTGCTGGTGAGTTGGACGTTCTCAAGACAAATGCTAAATGCCCTCATTCTTTCTGTCCTTAAATTGATAACACAGTACCACTGATTCATTTCAGATTACATCATTTCTTTCTGGTTCCCAGGCTAACAGAAACTCAGAGGTTAATAGCCCTTTTGATGTTGCAGCTGGTCAGGAAGCCAGAGCAATAAAAGAAATTATACATGTAAATTCTGGCCATTAACTCTGGCCTCAAAGCAATAGGTAGAATGCTTCCCTCTAGACATTTTGGCTCCGAGTTTTAGATCAAAGAATTTCACAATGCTTGACTTTTCAGCTTTCTTACAGCAGAGTGCACTGTTGTTATATTTTTTTCAGTTCAACATCCAATACAGTCTTTTCACATTTAAGAGAACATGTCTGTGGCTTACATTAATATTTACAGATGACAGAATTATCTACAAAATTCGATCTAGCTAGGCTGGTAGCCTTCACCTATCTTCACAGACCCAGTGGTAAGGGACTTGGGAACTCAGGTTGACAGTAACCTGAACTTTGATAACAATATATCCATGGTAGTGAGGAAATCCTTCTATGTCATCCACCTTATAAGTAAGGCCATGACATCCAGATCTAAGGAGATCATAGTCCTACTCTACTCAGCCCTCATTAGACCAGTAATCGAGTACAAGGCACCCTTCTACATGTACGTGATCAGGAATTTGCAACAGCTGGAGTGGCCCCAGACGTTCCTCACTAAAAGTATACAGGGTTTAAATAATATGTCCTATGTGGACCACCTCAAAGCCCTAGTCCCTGTACTTGGTCTCCTGCAGACTATTGTAGGGCAATCTATGCCTAACCTACAAGGCATCCTCCAACCCAGCCCTGATGGATCTGCTTCACATTCACAAAACAAACAGCACTAGAATTACCCAATCTAATGATCTACTCATTGTCTGTGACATAAATAAAACATGTTCAAGAGACAGGTATGTGTCTCAGAGATTACCCATTCATGTAAAATAGAGCTCTTCCCTAAGCTATTCAAATGCAAGTTGGACCAATGGATGGGAAATTGCAAATTAACTACTGGTTTATTGCCTGTGGCCCTTATGGACAGGGGTATTTTGTAGATGCTCTAAGGCACAGACATGCACCAAAGCTTTTCTAGCCTATGGGCATTGATAATTGGTAAAATTGGGGCATAAATGGTTAGACAAACAAAACGCTCTGCCTGTACAGCAATGCAAGGTCAAACCAACAAGTATTCCAAAAACCAATGACCAGCATGTAGGTATAAAAGGCAATCAGTCTAGTACAATTAAAAGTATGTTTATTCCTCAGACTGGTTTCAGCTCACCAGCCTTCTTCAGTGAATTATAAACACACAGACAACATCATTATACATACTTAAATATTCTCCCCCCCAAAAAAAGTGACATGCATAGTCCAGCCCATAATAAAAGGTCAAGAAACCTACTGAGTGTAAAAATAAATTCAAAGTACATAATACTACATACAGTTAGTAACACCCATACAAAACAACCTAAAGAATATAATAAAAACACCATATAAAAATATGCTTGCTGTGACTTTATAAATGATCATTAAGTCCGGGGGAAACAACCCCCCCAAATTAATGATCCAATATTTCTCCTTTTTATTAAGTACAGTATGCCAACCCTGTCGATTACTCTGATCCCCAATAATTCTGTCTATAATCATGAAACGGAATTCAGCATCAGCATGTTTAACAGTATGGCGATAAAGTGCATTCATTTCCTGTCTATTCCTTATATCGCTTCTGTGTTCAGACATACGTATCTTCAATGTTCTGGAGGTCTGGCCGACATAAAATGCTGAACATTTGCACGTGGCTAAATAAACAATCCAACTGGTGCTGCAGTTGCCAAAAAAATTTAGGTCATAAACCCTGCTTGTATTTTTACTAGTAAACTGTTTAAGTTTGCTGACAAATTGGCAAGAACTGCAATGTCCACATGGAAAGGTACCTAACAGTCGGTCACCTGACACCGTTAGTGGTTTATATACAGCACCACCACTCTCAGTATGTTTGAAATGTGATAAATGGGATCCCAAAGTTTTACCCCTTCTAAAAGAAAACTGACACCTGTTACCTAAATAAGCTCAAAGTTCATGGTTAGCCAATAAAATGTTCCAATGTGTGTCAATAACATTCCTGACAATATTGCTATTATGCCCATATGTAGTCACAAACCTGACTATGTCCCTGGTTTGGGTATTGGCAGTGTGTTGATATTCCAACAATGAATCCCTGTCCTGGCCACTAGCCCAATTACTAGCCAATGAGATATCAATATTCCAATATCCCCTATTTCTGAACCTCTGACACAAATCCACTTTAGATGACTCAAAGTTCTCCACTGAAGAGCTGATTCTCTTAATGTACAAAACTGGGATTTAGGAATATTATGGATGGTGTGTTGGGGATGCAGGCTGGAGGCATAGAGTAAACTGTTATACTGAGGGTATTTAGAGAATACTTTAGTACCCAAAATATTATCCGCATTACAATATACAGTAACATCCAAAAAAATTATGAGATCCTTGTGGGTATTAACAGTAAACTCAATACTCCACTTATTTTCATTAAGATATTGTAAAAACTCCTCCAAATATTCAGCATCAGCCCTCCACACCATCCAACAATCATCCAGATATTTGCGCCATATATCTATTTCCTCCAAATATAAATTATGTGAAGAATCATAAATAAGTTGCTCTTCCAAAAAAGCCATGAATAGATCTGCATAAATAGGTGCAAACGATGCACCCATGGCTGTCCCTTGTAATTGTCAGTAACACTCACCCTGAAAGTAAAAAACATTTTTGGTTAGTACATGCTCTGTCATACACAAAAGTAATGTATTAAAATCAGCCAGATATAAACTGGTGTGTTCCAACCAAAACTGCAATGCTTGGAGACCTGCCTAATGAGGAATGTTTGTATAAAGGGCCTTTACATCAAGCATGCATATCAACCATCCAGGTTCCGACTGTGTGTCAGAGATGATTTTAAGAAACTGTGTAGTGTCTTGTATTCTGGCCCTAACTACAGATAACAAAGGTTTAAGATATTTTGTCAAAAATGCTGACAATGGTTCTGTCAAAAAGCCAATCCCAGACACTATAGGTCTACCTGGAGGATGGGTGAGAGATTTGTGAATCTTAGGCGAAAGGTACAAAATTTGTTTTTGTGGATCTACTACCATAAGATGTTTCCTGACTGTGTCAGTGATGATGCCTTCTTCAACTGCCTTGCCTAAGAAGGCATCAATCTCCTTTTTAAAGTTCAGTGTAGGGTCCAGGTGCATAAACATGTAATGTTTGGGGTTGGACAACCGTCCCTTACCCTCATTCAGATAATAATCTGTGTTCATTACCACTACCACCCCTCCTTTATCTGCAGATGCAATGACAATATCATGGTTGTTTTTAAGTTCACCTAAATCCATAATTTCCTGAGCAGAAAGATTATGTGCTAAAATAGATGAATTCCGAGTTGGAAAATGAAGATCCTGAAGAACAGCTTGTAAAAAGATGGAAACATGTTTATTCATCGGGGGTTGAAAGTTAGACTTAAGAAATCTGAATTCATCCAATCTTTGAGAGTCAGTATCTGAAAAAAACAATTTCTGGTTAAGTCTACGACAAACGTCGTATAAATCAGTAACCATGCTATACTCAACAACAAAGAATCCAGGGACAAAGTTCAGGCCTTTATTTAGACGTTTCAGTTGTTCATGGGTTAAAATCACATCAGAAATATTTAACACATTTTGACATATCTGATCTACTGCTTCATCTTCTTCTTCTGGCTTTTCCCGGTTAGGGGTCGCCACAGCGGATCACCTGTCTGCTCATGATTGGCAGTGGAGTTTTATGGTGTCAAGTTGCCAGCCCAGCTCCCAACCTTCTACAGAAGGCACACACATGCACACACTCATGCCTAGGGCCAATTTAGAGTGTCCAATCCATCTACAGCATGTCTTTGGGATGTGGGAGGAAACTGGAGCACCCAGAGGAAACCCACGCGACCACAGGGAGGACATGCAGACTCCACACAGAAGGCACCCCAGCTGAGAATCGAACCAGAGAACCTCTTGCTGTGAGGCGGCAATGCTAACCGCTGCACCACCGTGGCCACCCCGCTGTACCACTGTGATCTACTGCTTCATGAGGGTCTGTAATAATCCCTCTACTGTTGTAATGTTGTTTTCTATTCCTATGTTTGCGGTCCCCCCACCGCCTATGTCCCCATCTAAAGGGTGTAGTGTGTTACGTTTTTTAGGAATAGGTGATTCCTGGGTATTGACATTGTCTGAGTCAGTAAGGGAAGATTCATCCCCTGATGTACTGGTATAATGTGAATCAGTTTTCTTTAGTATAGACCTGGGTCTTTTCTTATTATATTGGACCCCGGTAGCTCTGCTGGTCTCTGAAAATCTAACAGATTTCTTTACTTCAAAGGGTCGACCACTTTGGTAGTCAGTGACATCTCTATTGAATTTCCTTATTTTCCTGTCTCTAGTCTGTTTTTCAAATATTCAAAACGAAAAATATAATTTTAGTAAACTCAGCAAAAACGTGAAGCAGAGGTCCAAACCCACAGATGGTAGCAAATTGTTTTATTCACAGGCAGGATAAGTGCTTTCGTCTTGCGTACAAGACTTCATCAGATGCCTCCAAGTAACATTACATTTTATTTAAACCCATTTCAATTAGTTTCAATTAAAATTTAAAGGCACATGAAACCATATGTATAAAATGAATATACTAACGCTTGCATAATCAACAGGTAAAGCCTGAAACTTTTAAAATTATCCATTCATAACACAATTTTACTAAGATTAGAATAAAAATGAATTAAAATATGTACATATTTAAATCTGTGTAGCTTTAGCCGTTAAAACCGGCTTAATAGTAATGTATTCATTTAAACCGGGTAAAATGTTAGATTTTAACCTAAGCTGCCACTTCAATTCCCTATTTAACAATACATTTTTAACATCTCCCCCTCTGGGATTCATTTTCACCACATCTATAATCCCAAATTTAAAACCATTAAAGGAAGAACAGTGAATAGAGTGTTTAAATAGTGTACTAGTCTCCTTCTTAATCCTAATGTCATGAAAATGCTCATACATTCTATCCTTGAGAGCCCTCTCCATTTGTCCTATATAGAATGCAGGGCACTTTTCACATATAGCCAAGTACACTATCATTTTTGTATTACAATTACCTTTACAAAACCATACTCTACTGTTCAAACCATTTTGTAAACATACACTGTCTTCCTTAATAATGTATGGACACTGCTTGCAGTTACCACATGAACTAGTTGCCTTTTTTGTTAAGCATTTAGATATATCCAGTTGTTCAAAAGCTCTTTTAAAATTCTTTCCAGTTTTAAAGGAAAATACAGGCTCATGCCCCACTACTTCATACAATTCTTTATTTGTTTTAAACATACTCCAATTAGCCTTTATAATATCTGTAAAAATTCCTGTAAAGGCATTAAACTCAGTTACACATGCCCTTTGGTACTTATAATTTTCTCTTACTTTAATAAATTCATCCACAGGTTTTCCTAATAAAGCCTTGTATCTAATACCCCACCCTCTATGTATTTCATCCAGCAACCCCTGGACCATCTCTCTTGGATAACCCCTCTCCATAAACAACTCACCAAGTAGATTTAGTTCCCTCGCAAGATCTGTTTTATCTGAGGTCATTCTTGCAATACATACTGCTTGTCCCTTTACAAGACTTTTTTCTGAAACGTGGGGTGATTACTGGTGTAATGTAAATAACTATTACACCATGTACTTTTTCTATAAATTCTGGACTTAAACCCTTCTTTAGTCTGAAAAATAGTAGTGTCAAGATAGTTTATACTAAATTTATCCCACATATATGTACATTTGAAAAAAGTGGTGCATTCATTTAAGTATTGCATGAAAGAATCTGCAGTCTCTTTGCTCCCTTCCCATAGAACAACTATATCGTCCAAAAATCTCATATATAGACGTATATTGTTACTGTATGGACAATTGAAGACATACCGATGTTCCCATTCCAACATTACCAGATTAGCGTAAATGGGGGCACAAGCTGCCCCCATTGCCACCCTACTAATTTTCTGGTAATGTTCACCTTGAAAACAAATGTTATTCCCCTCGAGCAAATCCAATGTCATTTGTTATACATCAATAGAACACAGACCTAATAAAAAAGTTGTTAATAGAGCTATGCAAAGCACCTATCCCCGTTATATAAAGTGTCAATAATAAGTAACAAGTAATAATTCAAATATACAAACTTGACACTGTTGAAAATTCAATATCATAGTTCAAAAACATGAACCTGAACAAAATTATCAATCTCGTTACTTGTGCACAAACAAAGGTCCAATATTCATCACCTGTTACAAATGAAAAAAAATCAGTTATACAACCAATATAAATTCGTCCAATAGGGAAAAATATTGACAGAGCGATATAAAATGTTCGATAGTAATCACAATTGTCACAAATATTCCTGAATAATATATGGTCTCAAAAAAAGAAGAAATGCCAGTTCCTGGATCTACAAAATATAAAGTTGGAATCAACTCGAACCATGGAGCATCCAGCTGTCCAGTTATAATCATGAACAGTCACTCACAAGTGTGTCCCATTCCATAACAAACCCCAGCGACGGCATTCAGTTATAAAAAAATATAATGCCCGTCGTTTAAAAAAACAGTATATATGACATACGTAGAATAGTAACTGAAATTTGAGTCCATAAACCTCGGATGCCCCTGCCATTTCTTATTCAAATGACTTTCGCTAAATTCTTTTGAGATAGACCCGAACCAAAATGTTCAGTTACAAAAAAGTCACAGCCAACTAGTCAAATTATAAAAAGACATAACCTAGATGCAACCATAACTGTGTATGATGCATAAAAACAATCCACAAATCTCGGATGTCCCCACAATTGTTGAATAAACCAATCTTTCAACCGATGACTCTCCTCATGCTCGACTAGGCCATTTCGGTGAAAAAACTGAAAGGAACACAAGAAACACAGTCTTAACTCCACATGTATCAATCTCTGAAATGCGGGTAATATCCAAGGTCCGACTTACCCAAAGTAGCAAACTTGGACCGAAGCATGCACCGAAGAGGGAAAAATTCTTCCGTAACTGAAAACAGCAATGCCTATACCCAGGCCAACAGCAGAGCAATCACAACAGGAAGACAAACAAAACGCTCTGCCTGTATGGCAATGTAAGGTCGAACCAACAAGTATTCCAAAAACCAATGACCAGCATGTAGGTATAAAAGGCAATCAGTCTAGTACAATTAAAAATATGTTTATTCCTCAGACCGGTTTCGGCTCACCAGCCTTCTTCAGTGAATCATAAACACACAAATAACATCATTATACATACTTGAATATTCTCCCCCCAAAACAACGGTCCAAGTTTGCTAGTTTGGGTCAGTCGGACCTTGGATATTGTTTGTGTATTTATGATTCACTGAAGAAGGCTGGTGAGCTGAAACTGGTCTGAGGAATAAACATATTTTTAATTGTACTAGACTGATTGTCTTTTATATCTACATGCTGGTCATTGGTTTTTGGCATAAATGGTTAGACCTACAAAGGCTCTAGGGCTGTTAGCTGTGATCCAGTGATCTTGTGACAGCTGAAATTAAGCTGTTACTCAGTGAGTAGCCACCTTGAAAGTCCTGAATTTTCCCAGAATGCTTCATAAACAACACAGTCACTGAAAATGTACTACCAGCTTCAATGAGGTATTTTTTTCAGTCTGCTTCTGCAAAGTGTACCACAAGATATAATTTCTAGGAGCTTGTCATACCTCTCAACCTCTTAACATACAAATTCTGGACAAAACCAAAATAATGGGGGGGGGGGGACAAATGCCCCAGAACATGCCCAGATTTTAAATATTGCTCCAATAAACTTAGAAAGTTGCTAGAATAACTAGTTGTGTATTATCATGCATTTTCCGAAAGTCTGAAACTCAAATTTCTGTCATTATTCAGTGACTTCATTCCTTAAAGATTTGCCAGAAATCCACAAATTTTATGAGGAACAGGTCAAAAACATCAGACAAAAAATCTGGACAGTCTGCAAAATTCTAGACAGTTGACAGGTATGTAGCTGGGTATTCAGGTATTTAATGCTATAAACCAGATAGATATTTATCACTAGAAAATGGTGAATAATATATGTCATATTCTGTGAGATAGCAAACACTACAAAGCTAACATTTGAATGGGCTTTTGCCTCCAGATGCCAGATTTTTCTCTTAGAAGAGTTCTTGTTTCTCAATGACTTTTCTTGATAAGATGATTTGAGGAGCTTTCTGCAACTCCTGGCTACAACAGTTCTTAGTCAACGTCTTCTTGTGGCCGTAATTGTTATGAGTTTTGCTGACTCTTCTTCTTCTTTGAACTCCAAGATATGTTTCTTGTGCAAATGTCTATGATTCCTCCTATGTAGCTTTCCAAGTTATCAATGTAAAATGTTTTATTGTAGCATACCACTTTACCAAGTGCTTCAGTTTTATGCTGGACATTTTCCTATTGCTTTTATACTTTGTCTCTGACCAACATATCTGGTACCTTTCTTCACTTTCTGTTTCTGCCTCTGTTGATTTTTGATTTTTCTCCAGTATTTTGTTCATTTTGTATTCATTTTCAGGCTTCATTAATCCAACTGAAATAGATAATTTGCTTTATAGCTTTCTGCCTGTTCAATGTTGAACTGACAAGCTGAGGCCCTGCATTCCAAAATTGTAAGATGACAGCTCTTTCTCTTGATTTTTTTCACTGTTTGGATAGACCTTTCCATTTGTAGATTAGGCTGATAATAATGTGGTCTGGATGTTATATGTCAGAATTCCCAGTCTGCATTGGTAACTGCTGTCTGACAAATTAACACTGGGTATCACCTAGCTGAAAAATATAGAGTTTAATGCAATAAAAGGGGTTGGTGGGTGGCCTAATGGTTAAGGTGTTTGCCTTACAAGCACAAGGTGCAGGGTTTGAATCTCACAAGGAATAATTGGCTAGGCTTAAAATGGCTTGCAAGGGCAGTTAGCTTAGTACTAATCTATGAACCTATAATCATACCTTTGATTATTGTGTCTGTCAATGTGATTATTTCAAAGTGATAGGAATAATAATCTGCAAATATAAGATATATAACTTCCTTGAAATAAAACAGATCTGTACCCACTTGACTCTGTGGTCTTCCTAGAACTTGCTGTGCTATCATCTGTTCCTGTGGGTTATTGTTTAGCATGAAATGCAAATCACACAACTCTCTACAACTTTTATCTGAATCAACATTCCTGGCCTGTACGTTATGTCTCTTTTTCTTTCTTTGCACTTTACTATATCCAGATGTGATTTATATATCTTGTCAAGCATTTATCTTCTCTAGTGCTTAGGAACTATTGTCTGTCAGTTCTGAACATCATAACTTACAATTCATGTCATCTTTGAAAGAAAATTTGGACTGAATTTCTATCCTTAGTAATAATTTTTGATTAGGCCAATCTTTCACTGTAACTTTTTTCACTAACTGCATTTTTAAGTCAGTGTTAGTACACTTTAGAATTATTTTTTCTTTTTTAATTTGTAACATTTGAATTACCCAAATACTTTCTAGTTTTTTTTCTAACAGTTGTTCATACTTCCTTGGTAAATATGCTTGTCTAACCTGTATCTGACTTCCAGATAACACTTCTTTAGACTTACTAGCATCCTATGTAATTTTGGAGGTGTCTTGTAGAAATATTTTCTGAATATGCTTTAAGTGGTTTATAGTTTATTTCCACTTTAATTTCTATACCATAGATGTATGTGTGGAATTTCTCTCATCCATACACATTTGTTAACTATTTAACTATATATTTTTATGTATGTATATATATATATATATATATATATATATATATATATATATATATATATATATATATACCATAGATGTGTGTGTGTGTGTGTGTGTGTGTGTGTGTGTGTGTGTGTGTGTGGAATTTCTCTCATCCATACATGTTTGCTAAGAGTTACTTTTCTATTTAACCATATATTTTTATGTATTTATAAATGTGTTTGAACCATAGGTAACTGGTCTTTCCATGTAGGATTATAGCTTCTATATAATTTTGAATGACAAGAATATGAGCTTATTGACTTCACAGTGATTAAACATTGTTGCTTCTATAACTTAGATTCTTTAACATTTCATAAGGCGTTTCTTGTTCATAGGTGAATTTCCAGGCCACATCTTGCTCTACCTGCTTTCTTAGAGGCACACTTATCTGTGATACATTAGTTAAAATCTTTATGACATATGGAATAATTCCTATAAATTTCTGTAGTGCTTGCTTTTCTTTTGACATTGGCATTTGCACAGCTGTTATGATTTTTCTGTATCAGGCTTCTGGAATCTCAAGTTAAAATATGACAAGTATGTCACATATAGAATTCTCATTTTACATTTCTTTTTTTAACTTGATGTTATGTTGTCTTAATCTACTTAGCAGATGCATCAAGTATCTTACGTTCTTCTTGTGTTTGACTCCATGCTAATAACTTACACACATTTGCTTACAATACCTTCTAAGCCTTCAAATAGCTGTACAGTTGTTTGTAGGAACCCTCTAGTGCTGATAAAATACCAAATGGAATTCTAAGAAAGCTGTTGGTTCCTAATAACACATTAAACTGACATAATGTGGAGTTTTCTTCTGCTATCTTTATGTTCCAGAATCCACTATTTTGTGTCTAGTTTAGAAAAGAGCTTATCTCTTGATATCTAGATCACTTCTTTATCTGTAGCCAGTGGATAATGCTTCAATTTATCACTTTGTTTAGATTTTACAGAGGAATAGAAATACAGATCTTGTCTTGTTTTACATCAGTAGAAATAATATTAACCCTTTCTGTTTGTTTCTAATTATTTTTTAACAATACCTATGCATTCCATATGTCTCAGTTTCTGCATACCTCTACTCCTGAGAGCTTGGGTATTTTTCTTGGAATGTGTAACACTGTCATAGCATCCAGATCTATTTGTATATGACATTTTCTTGTCAAATTTCCTAAGCCTGCAAATAAATCAGCACAATCATGAGGATATAAAGACTACAGCTATGGACTATATTCAAGTTGTTATTGTCTTTCTGCTTTTCCCGGTTAGGGGTTGCCACAGCAGAACTCCAGTCCGCTAATGATTGGCAGTAGATTTTCACGGTGCCGAGTTGCCAGCTCGACGCCCAACCTTCAACGAAGGCACGCTCATTCACGCATGTCTTTCGGAATGCCACTCGACCTGCGGGGAGGACATGCAGACTCCACACAGAAGGCACTCCCTGCACACTAGCTGAGAATTGAACGGGAGAACCACTTGCTGTGAGGCAACAACACTACCGCTGCACCTATATTCAAGACATCTCTGTTACTGTGTGAATGTTACACTGTGAATTTGTTTTACTATACCCAGATTTTCGTAAGCACAGCAACTCAAAATATTAAAGAAAAAGATCTTGCACTTTTTATTTTTGTAGTCACATTACAGTAGCTTTTGATCCAGTGATTTACATAGCAAAAATATCTTGGCAGTATATACATGTTATTTTTTTCTGCGTATTTTAGTTTCAGTCTTTCAAAACTTTCTTCAGACATAATATTATACTCTATAACAGTATCCAGTTTAATTTAAAATTTTGATTATTACTTCTTAACATTTCCTATTAACAGTCTGACTTACATTCTTGTTCCTATGCTGCTGACACATTTTAGAGTTTATTGTTTCAATTCATTTCAATCCAGTAGTTCCAACAAGCAGCTTGCTTTCTTCAAGAGCATGCAACTTCTTTGAACACACATTGGTTTCCTTTTAAACATTTTTGAGTAATGATTTTTTCTTCCACACAAAATATTGGCTTACCCGTTATTCCAGGCAAGGCTCCAACCTATAGTCAACATTTTTGCCAAAATGTGAGAAAGAGATGAGGGAACAAATTGACTGATTTGTATGAGCTGCTAACACTAAATAGAAGATTTTCTTGATTAATGAGGAGGCATAATCAATTCGGCAAAAGCAAACATCCTTCCTTTTATTCCACAGCATTCTCAGGCAATACTGAAACCTCTACAGATATAGCCTCTTATTTTATGTCATCTTTTTGTGCTTGACATGCCCACAGAATACTGAAGAAAAAATCAGCCATAAATAAGATGCATGTAGCTAAATAAAATAAGTTACATTCATATGCACCTTCCTTGGGTGAGGAAGGGTTTGTCTTGCAAAACATCAGAGCTCTCATATGCACTGTCAGTTAGAAAAGGAAACCAACCTTTTGTCAACTCTTAAAAAACCCTCTGATTCTCAGAAATAGGTTCATACTAGGATAACTGCCTTGCAGGCCTAGCCAATTATCCCTTGTGAGACTCAAACCCTGCACCTTGTGTTTATAAGGCAAACAACTTAACTATTACGCCACCCACCAAACCACGAATAATCTCTAAACTAAGGCTGCTACTGAAACTGAAGATATTCATCCTTAAAAGAATGGTACATACTTCCAGGTAACAAACAGTAGAAAAACCTAAAGGTAGAGATGGTGGGCTGAGCGGCAGGGAACCACAGAAACCTCCTTCAAGTACAATATTCTATCCAAGTTCATTGAAGAAGAATGATATCAGCATTCTAAATGCATTCTCCTTCGTGATGACTGAGGCTGGTAGAAAGTAAAATTATTCTGTTTGTATGATTCATGTTAGGGTACAGGAACAAAACAGGGATAATATGCTGCTACTGCAAAAGAGAAGAGAGCCATAATCACTGCAGTTGCTTATAAAATCTTCTTTACAAGAGTCTAGGTTCTGACATAGGTGACTTGGACATCTTCAGAACTGAATGCAAGACTGATATGGACAAAATTATTTATTGCAGGCCTCTTGAGTAATTTTTTTCAGAATACAGTTCTGTAGAAAAATCTTCCCTGCAGCTGCCAGTTTTGTATTTTCATTTTCTGTTACACATAGGGGCAAGAAAGCTCTGAAAAAAGCAGGGACGACGACGACCACCACCATTTTATTACTTACAAGTCCATTCCTAGAAAGATCCCTTGTCTAATTGTAAAGCTCAGCCATAAGAAAGTGGTCATTTCCTAGGGCAGTCTTCTCTTCTACAGTCGATGAGTAAATCCTACTAAAAGGCCTGGACCTTGTATCTGAGACCAAAAGGTCTCCTCATAAAGTAGTAATGATTTCACAGTGTGTCTCAAAGGAGAAGAAGAAGAGTTCCCCCACCCCCCACAGGAGAATCTTAATAATGACTCCTTCAGTTTATATTTAAACATAGTAACATGAAGTAGGGTATTAATATCAGGTGCAGAAGGAACCCAGTTGAAATAAAAACAAAACATATAGACTGACTCACCAACAAAGGTTGTCTTTTAGCTTTTAACCTTTGTTATCAGAAGCAAATTGTGTTCTTCTTATTTCCATTATTAAAAACTGCCACAGGGACTGCATTTTTATTTTTATTTTTTATTGAGAAATTTATAACCAAGAAGGTTGAATTATGAAGTGTGTGACTGCTGTACCATATAACTTAATTCTAGTTTTTCAAAGTATAAACCTTAGCCATTTAATGATACCAAAGACCTTGTAGAGATACATTTTACAGCTTTGAAGAGCTCACAGAAAATGAAAACCCAAGTATGATATTACATTCACATACATTTCTGTTCACAGAGGGGCGTGTAACAGTATTAAATACTTGGTTAAACTCTGTTGCCATCTTAAAATCATTACTATCAATTTAACCATCAGATTTCCCCAAATAATCTAGAAACAGAATGCAATTTATTATATGCTGCTCATATAAAGAGTTAGTTACCTTTTTAAGGGAGGAGCTTCTTTAACCAATTAAGTTTCTTCAAGCTACACTTAAACATACAATGTTGGAGATTTTTTTTCGGCTTTTCCCGGTTAGGGGTTGCCAAAGCAGAACTCTGGTCCACTAATGATTGGCAGTAGATTTTTTATGGTGCCGAGTTTCCAGCCCGACACCCAACCTTCAGCGAAGGCATGCCCATTCACACATGTCTTTTGGAGGCCACTTGACAGCAGGGTGGACATGCAGACTCCACACAGAAGGCACTCCAGCTGTGAATAGAACAGGAGAACCTCTTGCTGTGAGACAACAACGCTACCACTGTACCACCGCGGCTTGCCTTTATTGCCTATGTTTTCAGTTTTCTGTAGTACAGACTTGTGAGATTTTTTTTTTCTTTTTTATAATCTCTTTTAATTCATCATCACAACATTGAACTTTGGGCTTCTTACAAGGTGACCTAAGTTATAAGGGGAAAAAAAATCAAGACTTACGTATAATGGTTTTTAAAATGAGTCCATTTTTCATTTATACTAAATACATAATAGAACTTATTCCAGTCAGTTTAGTCAAAATAATTATAAACTTTTTCAAAGTCTTCCCTACAAAATTTTCCTCTAGGGACCATGTTAATTTCAAGTATCTCAGGAGATACATTAAACTTAAAAGCAAAAGATGAATGACCCAAATAATCTCAAACAAAACCTCACAATTTAGTAAGGATAATGATATATTATCTTAAACAAGACCATAAGACATCAGAAGTTAGATACATAATAATCTCAAAAAATACCTCAGAATTTAATGAAGACAATGATAACTAATAATCTCAAATAAGACTTCACAACTTAGTAAAGCAAATGATTGCTAATAATCTCAAATAACCTTACAGTTTAGTAACTTGAACCCATTTGAAAGCAGGAAGAGTACTCTGAATGTGACACATTAACATATTGTACTAAGCCAAACATTGTTATAGTTTCTAAACCACTGGGTCTTATTATAACATTTGGGGTTAAGGTCCTTGAATTTTAACCAGTAAACACTGCATAATAATACATCAAAGCAAATGACAGTGAAACAGGTGACAGAATGCAAAACAAACTCACAAGCAAACAACTGAAACAGTATTATCATGACGTATCAAGACATTCGTATATTAAAACATTTCTAATAGAGTGACTCTTCCATGGAGAATGTAAAGTATAACAATCACCAGCAGAATTATGTGTGTGTGTGTGTGCATGTGTGTGTGTGTGTGCGTGTGTGTGTGTGTGTGTGTGTGTGTGCGTGTGTGTGTGTGCTTGTGTGTTTGTGTGTGTGTGTGTGCGTATAAAACAGTTGTACTGAGAACTCTAGGTAGTTAAATTTTCCGACATAGCAAGACAATTCTGAATAGTAAGCAAGAGATAAAGCAGTCATTATTGTACAAACAGCTTCTAACACAAAAGTTTTTTAAATGCCTCTAAGGAGTACTTGTCACTTGCACAAGTGACAGGCTTGCATTCAGAACCCTAGGGATTGGCACTAATATGTGCAATCACTAGTGTGCAACTGGCCAGCTTTTTACCACAAGAAAGAGCATTAGACAAGAAAGAGAAACTGGACATGGACCACTTAGACTTAAGCTATTTGCTTTAATACCAAATGTGAGGGGTAGCATAAAGAAACACTGACTAGATATTAGGCTACAGAGATTTTGATTAAATATAATTAATTGGATGAAGGGATGCTGACTAGTCAAGTATTAGAAGATCAGTTCTTGGATTGCCCTTGTGACTGTCTTTATAACTAACCTGGTAGAATGTATGGAAGGATTTATTTTTTTTACTTATGTCATAAAGAACCTAGTCATGCAACATAACTGATACCACATGAAAGAATGGTCTAAACATGCAAGTTTAAGTTCAATACAAAATTTGCAGAATAATGCATTTAGGAAAAATATCAATGCAGGAAATAGCCACGTAATGGGCCACGTAATGGGCAAGGGCCATGGGGAAGTAGAGGTATCAGCAGAAGAGGAAATAGACCTGCTGATAGTAAAGTAAGATAGCAAAGGTAAGGGAGCAGTATTAGAAACCAAAAACTGGGGTAGGTGGTATTCCAGGATGGTTTTCAAGAAGAACACAAATCACTAGATAGTACAGTGGTACATTAGTAAACGTTGATGTCTCACAGTGCATGCTTTAGTCTCCAGTTTGGTTCTTAGCTGGGGTGGCTTCAGTGTGGAGTCTGCAAATCTTTCCTGGGTTCATGTATGTTTTCACAGGTACTTTGGTTTCCACACATGTTTTAAACTCATACTATAGGTGAATTGGTGATCCTCCAATAGTTATGCATGAGTAGTTAACAGACTTTTACTCCCTGAGTGCTGGGATAACCTCTGTCTCCCCCAAAACCCTGATTTTTTTATGCAGCTAATCAGAGAAATGATAAAATTAACAAGAATCATTAACCAAAAAATGAACCATTATCGTCCCACTTTATAGTGATTTATAGTGAGTTAATAAGACCACATTTAGAATCTGTTCTGGTGACCTTATGAGTATAACAACATAGGCACCAGAACCTGCATATAAAATGTTTGTATGGAGAAACTCAAAAATTCAAACAGTTGAGTGAGCATCATGGGGGGCACATAATGGAAGTATGTAAATCAGCAAAATTATTAACAAATAAACACACACTACTAAGTACATGAAAGGCACGATTTAATAAAACAGCTGCACCGAGTCTTTATATACCTCTCTTCCTCAGGATATGGTATAGAGTATATTAGAGCTTTCCTCAGTGAGCAAAATGTTTTAGTAATACCAAGATTAATACTGTACATGCGATACTTTATCATTTGCTAGCTAATACTTTTTTATATTTAATGGCAAATTTTATTGTCAGATGAAAGGGGTAGCAGTGGGGGACTAAAGCAATCCCAGTCTTTCTACATTTTGTTCTTATATGGTGGAAATTTGATTTTTTGTACAAGCATTCACTTTTTAGAAATATTTCTTTTTCTAAACATTATATAAACGATATTTGTGTATGGAAAGCTGATGTAAATGCATTAAGTACTTTCATGGAATATTTTAACACTGCTACTGAATTATTCATTTTACTCATAAAAGACAAGGTTTAAATTTTAACATTATAGGTATTAATGCCAAAATGTATGTGTCAGGTGACATATTTGACAGTGAAGTATATCTTAAATCTACCTTTTTAGTAATTACCCCCATTTTCAGAGTCCCTACCTATGTCATATGAAATGTAACGTAAAAAGCCAGTGTATAAAATCATCCAGATTAACAACTGATAGGACAATTTTTGCAGTGGAGGTATAGACTTTAGTAGATTTGTTTGCTGATGGGCAATATTCTTGAGCCAAACTGATGGCTCTTGCTAATGAAGCTATCAGTAAGAGGGTTTCAAGGTTCCCCCTACCTTAGTTGTTTGGCTGTCTGTCACAGCAAACAGAAAAGGATTACGACAAATGTTTATCTATTCCTCTAACAGTAGGCAGCATGGGCATTATGAGGATTATTAAACATACGTGGAAGATAGTTTTATGCAATAATGACTTAGCATAAGTGATAGGAAGGTTCTCGAATTTTGTTTTTAAGAAGACCAAGAATGTGGAAATTTTAGTTGAGAGTGGGGAAACTGTTTTGAAGTGTCCAATGACTGAAAAAACACATAATCATGTGTTTTTTGTAATACATGCATATACACTGATGTTTGCCCTTCACTTAATTTAAAATATGTATATAAGAACATTGGTGTTGGGGCAACTATACTTGTCAGTCTATGAAGTACAAAAACAAAATGAACCAGAAACCAGTAAGCTGAAAGAACAAATCCTTCGATGTTGCACCAAGCCACACACTTTATTTACATAAATAAAATAAAAACACAGTAATCCGTAAGCGCTTTCATTTAAACTCTATTAAACTTCCTCAGACAGTTTTAAAACCATGACATCACTTCTTTTATATGCATATATATTACTTCATTAAAAACCTTATTAATTAATTATGCCCACTATCCTGCTTGATACAACATACTAAACAAGCTAAAAAATGCAAATAACATTTATTTTTCAAGAGCTTTAGTGCTTACTTTCTTTTAGGAACATAACATAATTAGAGATATAATAGTCGACAATTGGACTATCCTAATGGAAGATTCTCACTGTCATACAGGATGAAGCACACCAGAATCCACAAAGTGTAGTTTATTAAGCGCTTTCGTCTTCTAAATAAAAACTTCTTCAGAATGAAATGATTACAAAAGCTGACCCTATATATACACACCCTTCCCCTACTTAACATAATTAATGAATTACATCACTGACAATTAACTAAAAGGAATACAACTCTCAAAATACAAGTACCACGTAAATGATTTCATGTAGTGCATACTATCATATGCAACTATAAAATTCTTATAGATTTAGGTTACAAAAAATATTAAATAACATATAAGTATGATTACTTTAAAATTCTTTAAAAACTTTTGAAAAAACTGTGTAAGTGATGTTAACTAATATATTTACATATATCCATCAGTTTTTAGTCTGAAGCTAGAACTTATAGATAGGACTACTATTTAGACTGGGTTGTTGCGTGGCATTAGTTCTCAATTGCCACTTTAATTCCCTGGATTCCAAATAGTCATTCAATGGCCCACCTCTATCACCCAATGTTACTTGTTCTAATACTGTAAACTTAAAACTATGTCCCTCATTGTTTATAACATGTACTTCCAGAACATTCTTCAAGTCATGTTTCTTAATGTCATAAAAGTGCTGATAAGCTCTACTTCTAAGGGCATTGATGGTCTTCCCTATATAGAAACAGTTCTACAGTGCTTGTAGTGCTGAGTGTAAGCTGCATTTCACTAGATGACTGCTGTACTACCTACTACTGAAAACACTCACAAACTGATTCTTCACAAAAGGCAAAATAATTGAACCCAAACGAGGCAATTACCTCTAGAAAAGCAGGGCAACATCAGAATATTGCCTGGTTAGATATCACATTTGTATATTAGATTATCTAGAGTTTATTATCACAGGCAGCAGTCAGGTGTCACTAAGTCTTGACAAATTTAAGACTAAAAGACAAAACAGAGTAGTCAGTTTAGTGACAGTAAAACAAATAAATCATATAACAATAGTGGTTGACTTCCCAGTTTTGTTTCTGGCCTGTGGAGTTTACATGGGCCCCCTTTGTCCATATGGATTTTTAGTGTGTTATCTGTTTTTTCTCAAACACCGCAAACATAAGCCAGTAAGTGAATTGGTGATACTATCAATTATCTGTGGGTATGTATGTGTATGGGATGTGTATTATGGTTCTGTATGCACTCTGCATTGGACTGACATCCTATTCTGAACAACTGTAATACAGTTCAGCAATATACTCCTCCAAAAAAAGGAAGGCAATCTGGTGGTCCCCTGCCATTAATAAACTCTACAACAGAAGGAAGAAACTGTTGCATAAAAAGGTGAAGTCACAAGACTGGAAAAACTCCCTTATTAGCCTCAACAAAATGTTGAGATCCCTCATGAAAACCTCTGAAGCCAGCTATGAAGGTAGAATTGTGGCAGACACTAAAAATGACCACAAAGCCTTCTATAGTTATATCAAGAATCTCCACGGCAATACCCAGCTTTGCTCTGAGTTACTACACAATGGTACCTCCTATACTGAGCCAACAGATATTGCCAACATACTGGCCGACAGATTCAGTGCTAACTTTACCCCTCTCTCCCTCCTTAAAGGACCAATCACAATACTGGAGGAATGCCAGGCACCCAGCATTACTGCAGCACAGGTTAAAGCTGCATGGTTCAAGGCCAAGAATACAGCTTCCATGGGACCCGACACTATCCCTGGATGTGTTCTACATGAACTACAAAGTGAACTGGTGCCACATATGTGTGCCCTGTTCAATCACAACCTCACTTCAGGCTATGTCCCTACCAAATGGTGCACTGCTACAGTCATCCCTCTCCACAAAGGGGGAACGACTACATACCCTGGGAATTATCACCCCATTAGCCTGACAAGTATGTAAGGCTATAGAGTGCATCATCATGGACCTAATTAACAAGGATATAGGCAATATCCAAACTCTAGATCCCACACAATTTGGTTTTGTGAAAGGTAGATCATGCCTGCTCAACCTGGTTGACTTCTTTGAGTCAGTCACCAGAGCTGTGGATGAGGGCAAGGCAGTTCATACAGCC
Organism: Protopterus annectens; assembly: GCF_019279795.1. Lineage (NCBI taxonomy): Eukaryota > Metazoa > Chordata > Ceratodontiformes > Protopteridae > Protopterus > Protopterus annectens. The sequence goes on from NC_056726.1 coordinate 348,206,318, forward strand.
TATCTCGATCTGGCCAAGGCCTTTGATACCATTCCCACTCAGGAATTATTGATAAACTCACCAAACTAGGCATCAACCCCTTTATCACTAGGTGGGTTGCAAATTGGCTCACAAATAGAACCCACAGTGTGGGAGTAAAGGACTCCAAGTCAGACTGCTGACCAGTCACGAGTGGAGTCCCACAGGGATCGGTCCTGGGTCCTCTCCTGTTTAGCATCTACTTCTCAGAAATTCAAGCCAACACAGAGGGACTCTGGCTGACCAAGTTCACAGATGACTACAAGCTGAGAGCCATTATTAATTCCTCAAGTGATGCAGACATCCTACAGAAAGGCCTCACTGAGACCAATGACTGTTGTCAAAACCATGGCCTTAAGCTTAATGCCAAAAAATGCGCCATCATCCCCTTTGGGAAAAACTCAGTTCCCACTAATTACCACATCGATGGGAGCCTACTGAACACTGAAGGCATTTTAAGAGATCTGGGGACACAGGTTGACAGCAACCTCTCCTTCGACCACCACGTTGCCACTGTAGTCAGAAAGTCCTTCTATGTGGCTCATCTCATTACCAAGGGTTTTGCATCCAGGAAGAAAGAGGTCATCATCTCTCTATACTCTTCCCTCATTAGGCCAATCATCGAGTATAATGCCCCATTTGGCATGTACCTCACTAGACACATGCAACAGCTGGAAAGGCCACAAAAGTACCTCATGAAGAGGATCCTAGGCCTTAAACACATGTCCTACATGGACAGACTCAAAAAACTCCAGCTATTCTCTGTCTCATATCATCTACTAAGAGGCGAACTCTGCTTGACTTACAAAGCCATGTCTAACCCAGCTCTGTTAGAAATGATATAGCTAAAGAAATCCCAGTCTCTCTGCAGCACACACTCCAGAGGCCTCAACCTCATTACCACAATCAACAGAACATGCTGAAGGGACAGGTTCATAACCCAGAGATTGCCCATGCTCTGGAATAGACTTCTTATACATGTCAAACAGAGCATCTCACTGGCCCTCTTCAAGAGAAATCTTGATGAGTGGATGGGAAATAGAAAGTTCACCCCGGGGATCACTCCAGTGGCTCTGCTTGATAGAGGCACTGGGAACTAACGTTGAGTGATATGATACCAAGGCACTTCTATGGGCTAGGCTTGTAAAGGCTCAAGGGCCTTTAGCCTAGTACACACCTATGAACTCATGAACTTATGAACTTAAAGAGTTGAATAAAACAAATTATGTCAACATTACATATTTACATGTATACATTAAGCACAGAAATGTTTTTTTTTTTAATAATCAAGGGCTGCAGTGATTAGGAACTGAGGAAGGTGAGTTGCAGGTTGAAGGTAATCAGATATCAATAAATAATAAATAAATAATGTTAGCATAGAAGATAAAAGAGTTGAAGTAATAACCTACTGACAGCTGAACATCATATGTGGTAATTATTATGTAAACATACGTGAATAAAGGTGTTATTTTATCTATCCTGAATAATAGCATTTACATTTAGAGTGGTTTAAAGGGCAGGCTTTCTACTCTGCATGGAATAATGGGTAAGATGCAATTTCTTAGAGATAAGAAGGGAGAGGTTCCCATAGCTTTGGACAAGTGTAGAGAAACATTGGTTGGTACGCTGAAGTTTGGTTATTGGAGTTTCAAGCAGAGGTCCTGCCTTCTAAGGTTATAGGAGGATACCTTTGGGGTGTGTCCACCACCTAAAGGAGTAAAGGAATCACAGTGCAGCAGTTTAAATAACTAAGGGACCAATAAAAGATCAGCCCTTTGACAGCACTATTTGTCTTTTTTGTCATTGGAGAATGATTTTCTTGTCTTGGGGGAGGTGAGAGTGATAAATCTACATGCTCAAGAAGCTTTAACTCTATTGAAAGTTGGTTACAGGATAGTAACCTGTCACTAAATCCCCAAAAAACTAATTACTTCTCTTTTTTTCCAAAATCCATTTCCAATTACATTATGACTGAAGTTACCTTACATACAAAACTACTTGGCATAACAATTGATGACAGTCTTAAACATGATTTACATATCCACAACAGCATCAAGGAAACCCATCAAAAACTAGTCCCCCCTACAGAGAGTAAAGAACCTCCCTCCTATATGGAGCCCTTATCGTGACCAACCTAGAAGCCTTATTCAGTTCTAAACTTGAACAGTGTTATAACAAAGTTACCAGATTCGCTTGCAACAAACCTTTATCCCCACTACTGTTTAGCAATCAAAATACTTAACTGACTTCAGCTTCCTCAACACTTATTTTATACTAAGCTCACCTTAAAAAATAAAATGATCCCTACCTCATCCACCTGCCTAACAATTAGACCATTACTCCAATACTTCCCCTTTGGTCAAATAATAAACTGCTTACCATCTACAAACCACAAGGGGCTGCTGGGGTCAGTCTCTACTCCAACAGTGTAGCTAGAACGTGGAATAAAATTCTTATATCAGTCAGATTTATCACACACTGTCATCTTTTCAAACCATCAGTAAAACACTTCCTCTCTGCCTCCACTCTTTGTCTCTGCTCCTCCTCTGAGACATAGCTCTCTAACACCCTACATCATCTTTCTTATACCTCCCTTTAAAGCACTAAATCACTTTACCTGCTTATCCCCTTCCAATACCTCACTTTATTGCACTTCTTAAACTATATACCTACTTCTAATTAGCACAAACAAATTACTATTCCAAAACTTCTGTTTTAACACTCAAACTTGCTTATCCCCTCTAATACCTCACTCTATAGTATTCCTTAAATTACTCCTATCTTATACACCACTATTCTATCTGTAAAGTCTCTGTATAAAGCTTTTACATTTAATGTTTGTAAATATCAATACAAATTTTATTATACTGACTATTATGCTATGTATTTACTGAAACTGCATAATAAAACGTATTATTGTAAATATTAATTGCATTAAATATGATACCTTGGAGCTTTTCTCCCTGGGCCACCACTGAAAAAGGGCACATGTACACAGTCAGACATTCCTAGTAAACAAATGTCAGTAAATAAATAAAATAAACAAATGTATTTGAAAAGATTGGATAGCATACTCATTCTTTTTGTGGCAGCAACAATAAGTGGCAAAATATATTCCAGCTATGAGAGAAGAACCCTTTTTCCTATGGTGGTTCTGTCAGAATAGGATAAAAAGTGGGATATTTTCCTGGCCCAGAATAGAAAGTAATACATATTTTCTCTTTAGTTTTATCAAAGTGTTTATTAAAGGTAAGGGATGATTCCAGGTGTAGTCATAGGGCTGACTTGTTGCATCTCTAATTAGAGGGCAAACTTGAAGGTTATACAGGTAATAATAATGAAACCTGACTAATGCAGAAGAATAAACCCAAAGAATCAAATAGAAACTTAAAATAGTGATAAAGCACAGGTTTGCCTATATAGGAGGGATTTCTGGCATTAGAAGTCAGGCTTCATTCATAGGTTCATAGGTGTTTACTAGGCTAATGACCACTAGGGCCATTTTAAGCTTAGCCATGCATCCCAAATCTCTGACGAGTTCTGGTAACCTTGGTAAGTGTTTTTGGAAGATGAAACCTTACAAGCAGAGGTCTGGGAGATGAGTCATTTACAGGCTGCTTCTGTCTATTAGAGACATAGGTGCCAAACCAGGGACAAATTTCCTGTTCCCCATCTAATTGTACAAATTACACTTGAATTGAGTTAGGGAGGAACTCTGCTTCACATAGATGGGGAGCCTATTCCAGAAATGGGGTAGTCTCTGGGATACATACCTGTCTCTCTAGCAGGTCTTATTTATATCACAAGCAAGGTTTAAGTCTTTAGAATGGGTAATACTGGTGCTGTTTGTTTTGTGGATATGTAGGAGGTCCATCAAGGAGGGGTCTGACAATGCCTTGTATGCCAGGCATATATCTGTGTTCAACAGCCCATAGGAGACAGAATACAGGGATAGGGCCTTGAGATGGTCGGCATAGGACATTTTACTTAAGACCTATATTCTTTTAGTCAGGAATCTCTTTGGACATTCTAATTGTTGGATATACCTTGTTATTTACATACCAAAAGGGCACTGTACTCAATGATAGGTCTGATGAATGCCAAATACAGTGGAACAATGACTTATTTGGAATTAGATGCCATATGTTTGTTTATAGGTTGCACAACATAGAATGATTTCCTCACTACTGTGGACATATGACAGTCAAAGGCTAGATTACTTTCTATGTGTGTCCCCAAGTCCCTGACTACTGTATCAACCCTTAGGGCTGTGTTGTCAATATGATAGCTACCAGAGGTGGATGACTTCCTGAAGATTACTATTATGCATTTCTTTGCATTTAGTTTTAGTCCATGGTTCTGACATCAGTTGCTTGTTTACATCCGCCCTTCTTGGACAACATTTCTGTCAGTGGGGGATTCAATGACAACCCCTAGTCTACAATCATCTGTAACTTTAGTCAGCTAGAGGCCACTCACATTGGCCTTGACTTAATTTGAGTAAAAAAAAAAGGAGTGGTCCTAGGCCCAATTTCTGAGGGACTTCATTTGTGAATGGATTCTTTGTAGAGCTAGACTCCCCAGTTCTAACTTCCTGAGTCCTGTCTGTGAGCCAGCTGGCTATCTAATGGATGACATAAAGGTTTGTACTTAACCTCTTATGTTTGTCAACAATGCCTGAGTGGGATATTATGTCCACTGCCTTGGTCACATCAAGGTAGACAGTGTGAACCATTTTTGCCCTCATCCATTGCTTTGGTGACTTTCTCAAAGAAGTCCACCAGGCTGATAAGCATGACCTGCCCTTGACAAAACCATATTGGGTTGGGGTCCACTGTTTGGAGGTTTCCTATGTCATTACTGATCATTCCATTCTCTTTTTGTGGCTTTGCATATGACACTAGTGAGACTTATGGGCCTGTAGTTTCCAGAGTCTGTAGATGGCCCACCTTTGTGCAAAGGGATGACTGTTACTGTTCTCCATTCATGAGGCATGAAGCCTATTTGGAGGCTAAATTTAAATAGCAATTCCAGAGGGCCTGATAGGTCATGTTTCAGATTATTTAGAAGGCATCCTGGGATATTGTCTTGGACCATTGGTGCAGTGTTCTTGACCTTAGAGAGAACATTGAGGAACTGTTCACTGGTGATAGTGGGGAGGGGGGAGTTATATGTGATGGTATTTCCTGAGGGAAGGTTGAGGGGAAGAGAGGGGTAAAGTCAGAGCTGATTTTGTTGGCCAGTAAGTTTTCTATATCTTCTGGCTCAGTATATGTGGTTACATTAACAAGGAGTTCTGCACACAATTGTGTATTGCCTTTGAGGTTGTGGACATAGCTAAAGAATGCCTTATGGTTGTCCTTGGCCTGGTGGGCCAGATATACCTCAAATTTGGCTTTGGTAGACGTTACTTGTCCTTTGAGTTGTTTGTTTAGTTTGATGAGAGTGCTTTTATCCTGCTGGATGCTGCACCTCCTAATTTTTTGCCATGATTATCTTCTTCCTGTTATATAGCATATTGATGTTGTGAGTCCACCAGGATGGCTTGTTTTTTTAGTTAGTTCTGTACTTCTTCCTGGTGGGCACAGCTGCCTCTATGCAGCTATTAATATGCTTGTATTGGGTTTCTGTGAGCAGTTCAATGTAGGTAAATGTGTTGTCAGGTTATGTGGGGGCTTGAAATGTTGCCAAGTTATCAATTAATAATAGGAAGTTAGCCTTAGAGTAATTCCTGGATATACCAGGTTTAGCTGGATGTCCAGGTCTTATTTGTACTTCAAAGGAGATTACTTTATGGTCTGACCTTACCAGAGAAGATATTACACTATGGGGTTTGCAGCACTCTCCCATATTAATGAGGATCAGATCCAGTATGGCTGCACCCCTGGTTGGTGTATTGACAGTCTGGTCCAGGGAGTTTGTGTTTACAAAATCAAGGAATCTCTGTGCATGTATGTTTGGTGTCATATAGGATTCCCAATTAACAGTGTGATAATTAAAGTCACCCATGAATATGGTATTAAGGTGGATGGTGAGTGTTTCCAATAAGTTTAAATACATGGTATGGGTTTCCTGGGTCATAGAGTGGGACCTACACCTTGCAAGGAAGTGGTATGGGATTTTGACTATGGTGATTTGAACCTGGAGAAGGTGAAGTGCATTGTCCTGTTTGACCAGCCTTGAGGCATATTTAGTTTTTATGTAAATCGAGACACCTCCACCTTTAGTCCATGTCTGTGTAGTAGCTGGTCTAAATGTGTGGAAGGCATTATAACCTTGTACTGTCGGCGTGCTCTCTGTGGCTTTAAACCATGTCTTCGTGACTGCACAGACATCAGTACTTTCTAGAGTGAAGAGAGCTTCTAGGGAGTGGAGTTTTTTGTTTAGACTCCTAGCACTGAGCAATGACACCTTCAGATTTTCTTGATTTGCAATGTCAGAAGTACTTTAAGTTTGGCATTGCCTAAAAAAGACACTATGGAGGACAACAATGTTTTAGCTAATATTCGAAAGCCTAGAGGGGAGAGGTGCAGGCCATCCCTGGCAAAGCAGCATTATCTGTTGACCGTCTCCTTCCATGCTGACAAATATTGCACCCCCTTAGAATGACACCATAAACTAAGCCAATCATTAAAGTCTGTCATCATTTGTTCATACTGTAGTATCATTCTTGGAGAAGGTAAAATGCTGCTCAATGCTAGGCTCATACCCACCTGGGACATACCTTCCGAGAGCTTCATGATGTCTCTATTCATATAACTAGGGAGGTATGTCTCAGGTCATTTACATCCACATAGACTATGACTGAGTCATACTGGTACTGGTAGTCCAATGACGTGATTGCTTGGATAATATGGTGGATCATGGCCCCTGATAAGCAGCTGACTGTCACTTTCTCCTTACTCAGCCTGGTGAGAGGGACAGCGGTGTGTCTCACAATGACAGTATATGACGTCTTCAATGATTAGAATGCTGGATTGTGTGGTGACTTGCCTTATGGGCTTAGAAGCAGAGGCTCCACGAGATGTGGCGCTATGTGTTGATGTCAGTGTTGTTTTGAAAGAGTGTGTTCAGGGCCAATGATGGTATTTGTTATGTGTATTTTGTTAAGGAGGCCTTTGGAGTTTAGGAATGTCACATTTAAGTGTGTGGGTCTATGTGTCTGCTTTGAGTTGTGTCTGACGGGTGCAGTGTGTGTACTACTGACGACCTGATTGGCATTAGTAGTTTTATATGAAAGCTTTGCCTCCTCTGGCATTGTGTAAATCCATCTCTCATATACCATATCAGTTTGTTTGAGAATTAGTGGGCTGTCAGTAAACATGAGGCAATTTCTACATTGCCTCAGAATGCCCATATCCGGAAAACTGGTAACAGAGATAGTAGAAAAGTTCATATCAATAACAACAGACCTTTTTTTTTAATTTATTAGCCAGTTGAAGTGAGAATATAAAGTAATCACATCTAGCATGCAGAAGGAACAATACACTAAAGAGCTATAGAGATAAATAAACTGAGAACGGACCATTCATCCATCCATCCTCAGCCTGTTTTCCCATTTTTGCACATGGACTCGGGATGTCAATTCAACAGTGAGAATCATCTAGGGCCAAGGTTTACACCAGCAGCCAAGGTTTACACCACCAGGTGGCTAGCTCTGCTGCAGATGAGATTAATTAAAATAGTTAAATCAAAATCAGCCATAACCAGGAAAATAGAATTATTTGAAAACAATGGGGTATTTTGACATGTTATACATGCATGCATGTTTTACAGCCAAAGAATATTAAAAATAATAGAACTAGCTGTCAAAAATTATAACAGCCGCAAAAGAGAGCAGTACTTTCTTATTCAACTTAATAAACTTTCTACAAATAGCAGATTCCTTACTGTTAGTGGCAAGAAATCACTTTAGTGACTTAGTGGGAGAGTTATAAACATGATTGACAGTGCACAGAGTCAGTGAGCAGAGCTGCTTACGATGGCACATTTCATTCAAAGGGAACTACATAGTGAAAAAGTGTTATGCAAGAGCACAATAGGCAAGCATATGGTGCTCAGTACATATGCAAAAGAGCTACCTTTATGATTTATTTATTTATTTATTCCTCTTTGTTTAGTGCAAAAAATCTGATTGTATAAAACCCATTTTCAGCAGAAGACAAGAAGAAAATACCACATTTAAGTTACAGATGATACACATTTATAATTGCAGGGTAAAACATCGATACATGAGCTGATTTACATGACTTTAAAGTATTTTTTACATGAACATAGCACTTTAAGACTAAAAAAAAAGAGAAATGAATACATATTGGTTAATTATTGAATAGAAAAATAAAATACAATAACAGTTAATGCATTTATAGCATGATGGCTGCAGGGAAAATAACAAACTGGGGTGTTTTTGAGGTTAGTAATAATTTACAGACAGGCTAGTATTAATGTAGTTTAAAAATAGATGATAAGAGAGCCATGAAAGGAGAAATTATGGAAATGGGCAGGAGGATGAATGGACAGAGGAGGAATGAGGAATTGCTGTTACTGGTGTGAGAGAGGGAGGAAGACTAAGAGTTTAGGTAATAAGTGCCGTATGAGGGGGAGCGATAAGGTACAAAAGATTGGGAACCAAAATAGCTGTAAGAGATGGAGAAAAGTAATCTGAGTAAAGAAAGCCAGGTGAGCTTTACACAGTATAAATTCAGAACCCACTACACTGCATACCAAAGTTGTATTCAGAAACTATTGTATATCACAGTTACAGATGCACTTTTACAGAAAGGAGTGTTCTGTACTGCAAATCTACTGAAGTACCAACCACCCTTCTAACACATGTCTACAGATGTACAGCACACAGATTAGCTCATGTCTGCATGATATCTTCCCCCATGCAGGTTTGCCGCTCCTGTTGTAGCACAGAAGCATCACAATGCCCATTTGCACCAGCTGACTGCACTGGTAGCCATATAGCTTAATAAAGAGCTGCCAGGCTGTAATGAGGCAGAACTTCATACTATGATGTCAGTTTCAGAGTATAAAACCCAGATGATGTGCAGATGCACACTGGTGCACATGAATGTGTGCTGTTTAAAAATGAACTTGCTTCTACAAAGTCTAAAAAAGATTTGGTTACAATTCAGTTTTAAGTCTAAAGTCCTAAAAATATATCGGTATAGAGGTGGACTCAACGTTATCTGAAGGCGTCCCCCATGGATGAGCTCCCAAAGGCAGGTGCTACTGTAGCCTTTGGAAGTCTTATCTTCCCCCACGGAGTTCCATCAGAGTGATACAACTGACTAGTAAACAGGGTGAGAAATGCAGACTGGCTGATCCAGAAAACAAAGCATATAAGTACTGGCCCATTCAAATTCTGCATGAATATCATCAAGATATTATCATCTCACTGGTGGTCCAGTCCAAAACTGATCTTTGTTTAGAAATTCAGAATCTATCTTTAAAGAGATTATTCTGAAGTTTATAATTTTGGCTTTTTCTGGTACTAATTCAGTTGCACAATTCTGTGGCAATGTAAGTAAAATAAATGCTGTGATTTTGTTGTAGCTGAACAATCAAGTGTGTTTTCTGTATTAAGCCTACATTTTGAAGTGGTGCATGTAGTGTGACCTTTACGGAGTATGCTGTTGTGTCTTGTGTGCAACGTCTTAGTTCACCATGTACCAGTTTTAAAATACACTTCCAGATATATCAGAATGGAAACTGAGCACTTTGTCTCTCAGGAATACTGTCTAGCTCCAGAAATTTCTGAAATGCATTGCTCATTTCTGTGTACAAGGGTTAAGGACAGCTGTCCCCAAACTATGTCCAGCCATGCCACTCATAATACTTAGTGCAGCCATTCTACTTACCAGGACATGAGAGCAGACAGGTGTTATACCATTGTGCAGCTGTCTTATTATACACCCTCAGTATAACCCAGGCAGGACATGAGAGCAGGCAGGTGTTATACTGTTGTGCAGTTGCCTTACTCTGCACCCTCAGTATAACCCAGGAGTGCCTTTTGTGTTATTCTTATGATCATCATATATGTTTGCCCCCACAGCACTCCAAAGAGTAGCCTTGTGTCATAATATGCCTTTTGTGTTATTCCTATGGTCAGTATATATGTGTGCCCCCACAGCACTTGAAAGAATAGCCCTGTGTCATAACATGCCTTTTGTGTTATTCCTATGGTCAGCATACATGTGTGCCCCCAGCCCCCCACAGCACTCTGAAGAGTAGCCTTGTGTCATAACAGCATATAACAAAGACAGTTAAATGTGTGCAAGAAATGTCACTAATGTCCTGAGTTTATTCTCTCTTGTTACGTTTACTTATGCTGGACTGACAAACTAATACATTTAATTTTTGGGGGGAGGTTAGAAAGTAACATAATGGGGAACAGAGATTTACATTTTTTCCTCTCTCACTGTCTTCTCCTACCTCTGCACCATATCCTGCCCATCACTATATTGTGTTGACTCTACAACTGCTTCTCTAACTGTTCTTTAGAATTGTAGCTTTATCGTCCAAGTTTACGGCTACACTACTGTGCTGTGTAAATGTCTGTTCTACTGAAAGTAGCCATCATTTGTACAACTGAACTATGTGTCAAAATTAATAATATTCTATTTGATTGAATATGAATTATATGTTTAATACTTTCCTATACTTCAAACCACATTATATTGTGTGTACATGTTCATTATTCATTTTGTACTTTGCATTTTGGCCCAGGTGGTGGCTGAAAAAGGTCCTTGGACCAGTGCACTTTCCTGGTTAGCAAACATTAACCTGGTTAACAAACATTAAATAAATAAATTGATTCCCTCTGTTTGCATAATGTGTGACTACACAAGTCATTCTTAGATTTCCCTTTGGGAAGAGGTATTTTGTGCTTTTTCTAATGCAGTTATATTACAGTACCTGCCAGCACCTTCTTCCTTATATTCCTTCTGTGACATGTGCAGTACAGATTTATTTATTTATTTATCCATCCTTTGTTCACATTAGTCCCACTAGACTAGTGTCCTCTTTTTAGGAGTGACCAGAGGTGGTATTTATCCTACAAGGGGAAATTTGGTCAGGGCACTGGGAATTCTCCGACTCTTTTTGAAAGGTACCATGGGACATTTTACATATACCAAGCTATCACCAGCTCAAGCAGATGGGACCTTGGTTTAATGTCACATATGCAAGACAGTACAGCACTCCCTAATACTGCATTGCAGTCTCAGCAATCTGATTATCTGGAGTGGGAATAGTACTTATTGCCTTTGGGACTTTCGGCACCAAAGGTCAGTGTGCTACCTGTTGTGCACTAACACTGCTATGTGCAGGCTGCAGTGCTGCCCACGTCTGAAATATGCTAACTTGTCAGGATACACAGTGCCACTTTGCCAGGTATCATACCAGCTGCTCTACCTAATCCTTCTGAATGCATCACTAAAATGAGTGGAGATACTGCTGTTGCTCAGTTCACTATGCAATTACTGACAGTTGGGTGAATGTGTTCCTGAATCATGTATTTGTCAGTACTGCAGACAAGGTG